>NC_062976.1:20732197-20838325 GCF_023078275.1 Leguminivora glycinivorella | reverse complement strand
GCGCGATGAGGCAGGTCGTGAGCGGGAAGCTTTTCAAGAAATGTAAGAGCGCGACGTTTCAGATAGATGGCGCTACGTATACTATCGGTGAGTTGGATGTGAAAATATTGTCTAGATACTTACCTTTTTATTATTCTAGTATTTTTTCTTATAACTTGAAACACTGGAAAATGGATATTTCTAAAATATTTCGAAGTTAAGTACCTAAAATAATTGATTTAAAAATATAATATTTAGTCAAATTTCCAATACAATAAACTTGGAAAAATAGATGAGAATTAGGAACGAAATTATATATACCTACCTAATTTAAATGTTATACCTGTCACAACACTAATTTGAAGCTCCCTCCGATATTTCGTTTCCGGTTCATTTGAACCTAAACTCAAATTACCCTATTGCACAGTACAACATAAAGTCAAAAACACATATTCTCATATAAACATAAATTCAAAATAGCCTAACACTGAAATACCCGTCCCAAAACACCCTAAAAGTCTAAATTCAAAACGAACTTATCTCTATTATATACTATTATCACGATCGCCTACTGTCATAAAAGCAGAAGGCCCAAACAAGCTATTCCCGTAATAGGTACACGATTCATGTTCTACACGATTTTCAAAATACAATAGTTTCAAAACAAGCTAGTCCCAAAATACCCTAAAATATCCTAATGTTGAAAACTATCTAGACTCGACTTTATTGTAAATATAACAAGGTTGTGTCAACCTCACCTACTGACTGTACTAAGTGTTCTAGAATTAGGAGTGAGCTTTAAAAATGTAGGGTGTTTTGATACTAGCGTGTTTTAAGACTGTTTTATTTTAGAGAATGGTGTATTTTAAAATTAGTCTATTATGGGATTAGTTTGATCCGAGTTTTAACTCTTATGACATTTAGGTGATGTGGGAGTAGTACATAATCAAGATAAGTTCGTTTTGTTTTAGGGTGTTTTGGGACTAAGGTGTTTTGGTGTTAGTTTATATTGAATTTAGGTGTTTACAAGTATACAGGTTGTAACATTAATGCTGGTGATCCATTTAAGAGCATAACCGGTATCGAATAGCGGTTACGAATACCACTTCCTTTTTTTAAAATAAACACCATGAAAATTAAAAGTACTATAGAAGGTAATGTATAAGCCGTAGGATTTATCTTCGGCAATTATGTTACATAGTGTATGTATTTTTGACCTTATGTTGTACTGTGCAATAGGGTAATTTGAGTTTAGGTTCAAGTGAACCGGAAACGATATTTCGACATGTTCAGTTACTTGCATCATGATCACGGGTAACCAGGTGGGGGTAACGGGTACCCTTGATCAATAGCTCAACAAAAATCAAAAAGGTAATGACGGTCTTCTATATATCCCGGTCAATCTAATGAAAATAACCGTGAGTCATTCAAAATTCTTACATGAACTTTATTACTACTAAATTGTTTTATCAAAATGTGATCATTAAAACTTGATTAATTTAAAATATTTAATGTACCTAATCCGGTCTTTTGCTTTTTACCGTACTTAAAATGAATGCCTATCGTAATTACTAATTAAATTTTAATTACAAATTTCAATGAGATTCAAAGAAAATCAAGGAATACTTAATAAATATGAACGTATTAAAGAAAATAATATTACAGTTACTAATAAAATCGCCTATTAATTACGAAGTTTATAATTAGAGCCCAAAATATTTCAAGTAGCGGAGGAGCCATAACTTTCGAACAAAATTAATTAACTTGCGAATATTCTGTATCGAAGAAAAAATATATCAAACTTTGAATGAAAAATAAACGACTGAATTTTTTGTCGTGCGGAAGAAAAGTCTTAAATATCTTATAAGTTTTAAATTTAATTTTATTGGAGTTTTTTGATTCTATGAGACTACGGACCCATTTACACGGTGCATAAATTTACAGAAGTTTTTTAATACCTAATATTGGTTTGCTGAATTGTATGTAACCTCAGCGGTCCACAGGTTCACAGCTACTATTAATGGTAGCCGAAATGACAATCGCCGAAGAGCGATAGAGATAGCAATGATAACGATATTATCAATTTATCATTAGCGTTTGTGCATTTTGCTCCTAACCCTGTGTATCATAATATCTGTTGAAAAAGACCTTTGTGCACTCAACCCCTCAACAACTGACATTATTAAAAAAGTGGTCTTAGAAAAACGATAGTTTACAATTATTGCAGGCGGTCTGCGTATAATCATACCAGGGTTAATTGATAAAGACCCTTAGTAATTGAAAGCCACGAGTATTCTATTCAACCAGTCATAAGCCGGGAATCAACAAACGCTGACCTAATTCTGAAACTAAACAATCGGAGTATTATACCAAACTGGCCGAGGACCCATTCATTCAATATTTGTAACCAAGGAGTTGGTTATGACTTTGAATTTAATCTTGTCATCAAATAACACGATGTAAGTCATTGAATATTTATCAGTTTTTAATTAGCAAACAAAGCAACATTTATGAAATATTTTTTTTATTTGTTTTATATTATGTCGAATTTAACTTTGTTTAGAAAAATCCGCCGTTGAATTGCGATAAGTTATAACAAACTCGATGAACTTTGTAATATATTAAGTTAAAAATTGGTCTATATGTCGCAGGGAAATGGCCAAAACAGAGATTTGATCAAATCTTTAAGGGATATGATCAAATGACGCAGGATGTCAAAATAGCGAATCCATTTTATCATTTCTCTAGAAAATTTCAGTCATTTGACTAAATTCCTGACTCTGTTTAGTAAAATCACAAAATTGGCCAACAGACACGCCACGTTTTGTCATTTTACAAGAATTGTTTAGGGATTTGATAAAATCCCTGAACCACGATAGTAAGTTGACGAAACGAGCTTATAAAGTCAACTAGTTTTATCATTTCGCTAAACAAGTTCAGTGAAAAGTCATAATGCTTTAATAAATAAGACAATAATTAAAAATGAAACATTTTCAGCTTTATTTCTTCACTTATTCTATTTTTTTTCGTATTTATAAAAAAAATAATTCTTTAAACGGATTCAATTACTTAAAATGTCTTCATGGATCCGATAGCAGGGTAAAATGAGTGTTGTAAAGAAATCGCCCACTAATTTTACCAGTGCAGTCAGTCAATGCGGGGCAGCTTGTGGTGAGCTGTTGGTGAACAGCGACCTCACGTACCCACCTGCTACTGGGGAGTTCTGTTAGATTTAGATTCCATTAACTCTCAAATAGTCCGTACACCCTGGCGGGTGCTGCCTCTGCGTTCGTCCCATGACACGGACAGGGGCAGCATCTGCTCGTTGTACACCTTACATTTCATTAAAGTGCCAAAAGGGCCTCTACATGTTGGCTTCAGTTCCGCGCACGCCTCCTAAAGGTCCGGAATACCCTATGGTTTCCATGATGGGATAGACATACAAATAATTATGTTTCAGTTTACAACCACCTAGTATTTGATTAAAATAGTTGGTTTTAAAAAGAAGTTTAATACCTATTTTGACATTTTATTTTACCATTTTACTAATCTAGTTAGAGATTTAATCAAATCAAGTGACAAAGGCAAGAATTTAATAAATCAAATTGGATATATTAGATTCTTGCCTTCGTCAATTCACGAAACCAGTTCAGAGATTTGATCAAATTACCAGTTGAGACTTTATCATTTCCCTGAATTTGTTTAGGGAAATGTTAAAACTAGTCGACTTTTTGAGTACGTTTCGGCAACTTACTGTCGTGGTTCAGGGATTTTATGAAATCCCTAAACAAATCTAGTGAAATGACAAAACGTGGCGTGTCTATTGGCCGATTTTGTGATTTCACTAAACAGAGTCAGGGATCAAATGACTGAAATTTTTTAGAGAAATGATGAAATGGATTCGTCATTTTGACATCCTGCGTGATTTGATCATATCCCTTAGAGATTTGATCAAATCTCTGTTTCGGCCATTTCCCTGCGACATATATAAGATATGGATTGGATTTGCTACAAGCAGAACATGGCATGTAATAGCTGCCTGTTAATGTTGAATAAAAAGCTTTTTTCAAGTCATGGTTACAATTGTTCGCACTCTGGAGATTAATATTAAGTAGATAAATAATTCAGACACAAAAAGCTACAAAGTTTCTCCACAAAGCTTGTTGCGAAAGTTCTGTGCATAATACGAGTATCATTGAAAAAACTCTTACCACTTGTCTGCGAAAATAATACTACGCTTGTCTCAAATTCATATTCATACCGCCGAGTCTGGCGAAGCTGGCGATGTACTTAGTATAAGCTCTTTCGTATAATTTTTTTGCATTGCGTGAGAATGTAATGCGGAATCTTGTTCAGTCGAAAATGACACAACAAAATGATGTTCGAAAAATATATATGAGTCATTCGTCGTGCGTTTCTCTCGTATAAATAATCTACAGGAAAGTGCGAGCGAAATGCAAGATTTACAAAGACATCCTTCAGATTTTTTTTATGATATCAGTGTACGTTAGAATTATCCTTATGATTGAGCGAGCGCACACAGATCAAGCAATTTGAATAAAATAACCAATAATGCGATTTTTCCATTCACATGACTAATATTTAAAGTCTCACACAGGTCGAACGCGATTAATTAACATTATTTTTACCTTTTTTCCCAACGTTTCGGCCAGGTTTCACTGGCCGTGGTCGCGGAAGACTGACGTCCCAGCAGAAACGTTGGGAAAAAAGGTAAAAATACCGCAGCCAAATAGCACTAGACCCCACTCATAGTGTTGTGTTCCTGCCGGTGAGTAAGGCTGCCAGAGCTCAACGAGGGTGCGGTGTGCTGATGACGGGAGGACTTACGGAACTAACTTGTTCCGTCTATTGTCCTTTGAGTCGTCGGCAACCCGAACCCTCCTTGGAACTTGTACACTCCTTTTTGCTGTGTACTTAACACAACACACATTGTACTTAACACAGCAAAAGGGAGTGTACAAGTTTCTAATGGGGTGGCAACGCGCATGTGACACTGTTTGAGTTGCAGGCGTCCATAGGTTACGGTGACCGCTTTACATCAGGCGGACCGTATACTTGTTTGCCACCGACGTTGTATAAAAAAAAAATAAAAAAAAAAAATAAAAAAAAATAATAATAATGTTAATTAATCGCGTTCGACCTGTGTGTGACTTTAAAAATGTGTACAAAGCGCGAGAACTTAAAAGTGTCACATGACTAATGTTCGTATTTAGAAAAATAGAAGACATTAAATATTTTTTCCCCTCAGTAGCTCGGAAACACGTGTTTGTCCTTTATAACAGCGGGTAAAAACGCATTTTATCCACTAGTGGGTAAAGAATTTGACCTTGAATAAGGTCAAATTAACTGATTTAAAAATGATAAAAGTAGGTGAATCTAGTGATAAAGATGATTTATCACCTGTGGAACTACTGGAAGCAGTGAAAAACGCATTTTTTGTGTTGTAGTTTCCTCGCTATAATGAGGGGAAAAGTTTTGTGTTACACTCGGGTGCAAATGTATTTTACTTCTCGTGTGTTAAAAAACTCGCAAGTTCAGGATTCTATTCTCGAATCACTCGCTTCGCTCGTGGTTCAACTATAGAATCCTTTCACTTGCTCGTTTTTCAATTCCACACTCGGCGTTAAAATACAACTTTGCCCCCTTGTATAACAAATAACTATTTTACCACAATTCTATTAGTAGAATTTAAAGGCCCAAGTACAGTCAACCAATAGGAACCCTAGGTCACTGTAGAACTATGTCATAGTGACGTTATAAATCAGACTGTAAGAAATCTTACTGCTTGTCATTTTGATATGGTTTTAGAGTGGCCTAGGGTTGGTTAGGGTTGGTTGACTGTACCTATTGGATAATTGGAGATACATTTTAACAAAACACACGAATCGGGCGGTCTAAATTAGAAGCCGGCCTCCCAGGTAAAGGAAAGAAAATAGAAATAAACGTTGGGAAATTCCACGTTCGCGAGTTTATCTAGTGTTACGATAAAACAAATTGCCTACACCTCGGCAGTTGAGACCGCTACAGTGGACTCACACTTCATATGTACAAGTAATTTTCTAATTGCGACAACACGTAAATACAGCCTTTTATAATTAAGGTACAGCGGGGCAATTTCGACTGGGGGACAAGTGCAACTGATCCAGTTTTTTCCATGTTTTACAATGTTTGCATTATTAAATAGAGTGTCCATCGGTTAAATATGGAGTGTTCAGTGGATACATGTGGAACTCAACTTAATAGTGTAATAATGGAAAAAATGGATCGGTTACATTTGCCCCCCAGGCGGGATTTGTCCCGCTGTACCTTAAATAAATAAATATTTAAGGATATTTTCAAACAGATTGGCTGAGTCTCATGGTAACATCAAGGTGGCTTGTGTTGTGGGGACTTAGTATACAAGAGAGATTTTAACTGTATGAAATTCCAAGGCCACTTAACAATGGTCTTACAATTTCAATTATCATCCGCATAGTCAAATAATAAATTTATGTAGTTAGATTTGAGTTATGAACTTTCGGAGCCCTGTCACAATAACAATTATTCATAACTTTCGTGCTAATTGTCATTGTGATGAGGGTGATCTGTATTATTTGAAATTAAATCTATTTCAGCCAGTACCCTACTCTGTAAATCAAATTAAAAAAAATAATTAATTTAAATCATCAAACACATCGCTACAAAAATATTTTGTTTGAAAATAATCACTTTTTGATGTGTTTTTATCTTTCAGACAGCGACTATTTTGTTGTACTCTGCATTTTATAAGAATTAAAAAAAATTATGTAGGTAATTAATTATACTCAGAATCACGAGCTTTCTCTAACTCAGAAAAAAAAAAAATTATACTACGTCGGTGGCAAATAAGCATACGGTCCGCCTGATGGAAAGCGGTCACCATTACCTATGTACGCCTGCAACTCAAAGAGTGTTGCTCAAACTTGCGCGTTGCTAACCTATTAGAAACTTGTAAACTGGGGTTTGCTGTGTTAAATATGTGCAAAACATAATATAAAAATCCCATTAGGTACCAAATAACATGTAGGCACTCATATTGTCTGTAATTAATTTTCCAAATGATATAAGAACATTAAGAACCTTTTAGATTCTCGAACCAATGGCTGTGGCGTAGCTTTCTTACCAGCAGGCCTGCTGTTATTTTCTCCATTACACCCAGGTACAGACGAAATGTGTTACTGACACGCGAACTCTGTTGGCTTGCCGACGTTGATCCAATTAAATGAGGAAAGAATATAAAATGTGGAAAGCCACGGTATACTTACACTACCTGTTTAAGTTGACCTCTAGTGTGTACGCTATTCAAACTGTGATATGTGTCTACGTAATTTGGGTGGGTAATACGGTGTTATATCGATTTGCTGTTGTTGGGAAATGCACTGGTTACGATAATGGGAGCAGAAATGTCCACTGGCCGTGTATGGATGATTGATGGTTTGTTTACGAAAAAAATATGATATAATTTTTCGTTTAAGGTGTTTTGGGTGAGTTTGGTAATAGAAAAGTCACTATAAAACAATAATATTTAACTAGAAAAGGAGATCGCCTTATAACTGGGTCGAGTGGAAAACGAAGGATGCCTTTGCCCAGCAGTGGGACACAGTATCAGGTGCCGTAGCCGAAGGGCATTTCTGCGACGCGAAACGAAAACGAAACGCCGCGAAAGGTTGTCTGGCTCTGTCGCGCCAATACGCAAGATCGATAGAGATAGATATCTACGAGCGTTTCGTTTCGTGAGCGTTTGCGCCATTCGGCTACTTATACCCAATACCCAGTCCCCGTAGCCGAATGGCATTTCTACGACTTAAAACGAAAACGAAACGCCGCGAAAGCACATCTCGGACACTAGCGACCAGATATATCAAAGAGGCGCGTTCCTAGCACACATTCTAAGCTCGTGTAGGTGAACGCGTAACATGCTTGTATGAGTGAGATGTGACAGGTCGACCGTTCGCGTTTTTGACAGGCGCTAACTGTGAGGTAACCGAGAGGGGGTGGGCGGCACTTTCAGCGGGAGCTCACTGAGAGAAATTTGCATTGTGAATTTAACAAGTTCGACTTGTTGCGGTTTATCCATTTGAATCAGCCAAACGTATGTTTAAAACAATATGTGTCAGGTTGTTTTTATAAAATCGACTTGTTGATTCTAATATATTGCCGATTCAAATGACAAGTAGCTTGTTGTTTGAACCAAACAGCACGTAGGCGCTATTTTAACCAAAAAACTTGTTGAACGAACATGAAAACTGTTTGTTTTTTCTCTCAGTGCGGAAGTGGCCATACTGTACGATAGTACTCTTTATTATACTGTGGCGAAAGGTACGGGTAGCTTGTCTCTGTCTGAGACAGATATCTACGAGCATTTCGTTTCGTGAGCGTTTCGTGAGCGTTTCGTGAGCGTTTGTGCATTCGGCTACGCACGCAGGCTTGTAAATAATAAATAAATAAGGGGTGATTAGGTAATGTTATGAACACAATAACCGAAAAGTCCGATAAGTATGCCTGACTTATATTTCTACTTGATTGAATAGAAAAACATGAAAATAAAAATATTGTAAGCAAATAAGGTAAAGTAGTAGAAGATTGAATGGTTTTTCTTGCATGATAAGATGGAAAGCCGCCAGTAGTGCTTACACGGAACATATTTCATCTTACCCCTCACGAAAAAGCCTTGCATCTTCCCCGATCTCACCTTAATACTATTTAGTTCGTGTTATAAATAATAGTCACTATACTAGGTAATTGCGATTTTAAACACTTGGATTAAATATTTTGAACCTTAGTTTGGGGCAATTTGCCCTATATTCTAAACTCAATATGTGTTAAAACTGTCAAAATTAATAGTGACATGTAGCCGAGAATCAACAAAAGGTGTAACCATCTCAGCTACCGTACACTTATTTTGATGGTTCTGATATCTGAGGTACGTTGTGTTCACTTTATCTGTCTATACGGAGTTATATGTATCTTTGCTCTGACTATATCAAATGTACAATAACGTCGACATTTGACTAAAATCATTGCTTTAATTAGGTTAAGTGCATGTGCAAAATGGTTAATTATGCTGAGAGCAATCATTGACTTTATGATAATTGCGATTCATTTTATTTCAAATGCATTTTGCAACATCAGTCTACGGTACGTAAGTACAGCAATGTACAAATCGATGTAGCAATATCTAAAATTATGTACATTCTTTATTATTCTTTTCATAGTAGTAATGTACATATTACAGTAGGTGCTACATAAAGTATAGTTGTTCAGAAAAGTGTATAAAAGTTAGTACGCTGTTCCTAAATGAATAGTATTTCTGAATGTACATCAAAGTATGTAGGTACAAGAAAAACGCAATTAACCCTTAAATGCATGATATTGCCATTTGGCAATAATGTATATATTTTTAAATAAACTAGACAAAATATAAGCTGGACTTTTTTATTTATTTTTCCTAGATGCTACATATAAGTAAGTAAATAAAAACATTATTTCCTACCAAAAATAAAAAATAAAACATGCATTTAAATAATAATAAATATTATAGGACATTCTTACACAGATTGACTGAGGCCCACGGTAAGCTCAAGAAGGCTTGTCTTGTGGGTACTCAGACAACGATATATATAATATGTATATAAATACTTATATATATAGAAATCATCCATGACTGAGGAACAAATATCTGTGCTCATCACACAAATAAATGCCCTTACCAGGATTCGAACCCGGGACCGCGGCGCAGCGCAGCAGGCAGGGTCACTACCGACTGCACCAGACCGGTCGTCAAATATAATAAATATATATTTAAGAATCAAGGATTAAGATAAAATAGGGGAAAAGTGTGAAAAAACTGGATGATGGCGATTTTTAGTGTGTGATTTAGGCTGATTTTTTCAGAGTTATTAATTATGTTATGTTTAAACATTTTATTATGGGGGTTTCACAAATAGTGTACCTTTCTAATAGTAGTAAAACTTTTCATATACATTTTACCAATAATGATATATTTATGTAAATAACATTTAGCCTATTTAACTTCAAACACTGTTTTAGTATTAATATCGAAGTTAGTTTATTTTTTATTTTTCCTAGAGTCAGGAAAACATTGTCTATATTATATTGGTTTCTCGTTAAAAGAAAAAGTCGTGCATTTAAGGGTTAAACCAGCTGGGAAGGCCGACTACATATTATATTGTATTGCCATGTCGTAAATAAAATGTGTAGAGACTATAAACTTCTTCTTTGTAAAATTAAATAGGTACTATCAGCTGCAAAAGTGCACGGAGAAATTATGAATGAATTCATTGATAAATTTGCCATGCACTTTTACAGCTTTTGTACATAAAAAATGCGAAGGTGCGGCAATTCTGTCTTGTAGTGTAACGATCCTCAGTCGCGGCACGCGTTGCCTCAATTCTGCCGTCGCTATCGAAACGTATTTCACAGATCCATAGGCACAACACAAACCTACCACCCAATACTGTCGCTGCGGTCAACCGCAACTGCGCCATCGCTGCCGCAATTTAAACGCCACCTTACTTGGCAATCGTTGAATTTATAAATTTACATTTAGAAAGTAACGTAAAAATTTAAACCTAGCTTAAATCTAAAACAAGCCGATGAGATATTGTACTTAAGTAGGATTTTAGCGACATTTCCTTACAATATAGCAATACTAATGTCGCCAGCCCTTCGGCCATCAGTTACCCCAACGATTAACTGTTGCACGCTGAAACTCAATGGACCAAGAATTGCATGTAAAAATACGCAAAAAAGTATAACGGCGCAGATTTAGCTACCACGTCAACTATTTACTTGCGTATTCGCAAAATAGACTACACCGAAATTGCATGATTTACTACGTCCGGCTCAGATAGAAATATCTGCGTAGTGTGTGACAGGCTTAATAATAATCAAAGACATACCGGTGTACCCCTTACATTTCATTAAAGTGTCGAAAGGGCCTCTACGCGTTGGCTTCGGCCCCGCGCACGCCTCCCAAAGGTCCGGAATATCATTGTTCCGTGATGGGAAAGACATCAAAGACATAATTATGTAACTCCGTATAGACGGATAGAGTCTAGGAAAAAAACGTACCTCAAAGTCATAGAGAAAGAGGTACGGTGGCCTATATGGCGTTACACCTTTGCGGAACGCTCGGCTAGATGGCGCTAATATAAATATTTGATATTTTAACACATATCAAGCGGTGTTCTGCCTTTTCTCCGAACTTACTTAGTCCGAATTTCATTTGCCAACCAGTTTATTGCAGATGATTTATTTGGCAACCCATTTATAGCTAATTTTTATGTAGCAACGTTTTATTTGGCCGAATTATATTAAGGCCGATTATGATTATGACATTAAAACTATGGCATAACTATTACCTATAAAAAACATCACTAGGGCAAAAAATGATTACACGAATAACATTTTGTCAAAACAACAGTTACCTTTCCATACACAAGGCAACATTTGGCATCCCACTCTTATCGGTTACCATAAAGACGAAATTTGCTTGTATCTCTATACAAACTGACAAAGTGTCTTTTTAGTAATCGATAAAGTGGGACGTCGCACTATACATGCTCACATTTTATCACCCATAAAAAATATTTTGCCTTTTAATGCGTTTTCACACTATCCGATTCGATATAAAGGCAAATGTCAAAGATGGCGCCTTTAGTATATGGGATATCGGTCCTACATCTAAGAATAATTTTGATAAGAATTATTTCACAGAGTCCAGTTAGGTGCGACGACGAGCGAAGCGAGGAGGAGCGTGTTAGGTAGACAGTGACAAACAACCAGAACTGACTGGTTTTTCTATCTTGCTTCGCTCGCGATACAGTCCCATTTAATAAATAAAATTGCTTGATAGCAACTATTAAATTTCACAGAGTCCAGTTAGGTGCGACGACGAGCGAAGCGAGGAGGAGCGTGTTAGGTAGACAGTGACAAACAAACAGAACCGATTTTTTTGTCTACCTGTGTTTTTGTTAACAAAAATCTATATATGCAATAAAAACATACCTGTACAAGATTTGCCCCAAGTGAAAGTTGCATCCTTGTAATATTATTCCATCAAAATTCGATCGAATAGGTACTTTGTGTGGCAGCATTCTCAAAGTCTAACACACATACTTTTGGCATCAGATAATACCATGTTCATTTCCATATTCAATTAATAAATCAAACATTAAATCGTAAGAACGTTTGTCTTTGTTAGTGAATACACAAAAACATTAACGGGAACGTCTTCTTATTCTCAATAAAAATATTTCCATGGATGGAAAATAATGCAATTCATTTAGTCCCGTTGTAATACATATTAGTAATTACCCTCTTTTTTTCGATAACTTTACGTTTCACAAGTTAAAGTGATACCATACCCAAAAAACATGTTTGGTAAACACTAATTAACAATATGTATGTTATACTTAATAAACCACTAACAACTTGAAAATGTGCATTATAAAAAGTGCCTTTAAAAAAAAAGCAAAAGGTTCAGTTGCCAACTGTTTAGTTGGGAAATGAAACGATTTCTTAAGGTTTGATTGGAACGTGAATATTCGGTGAAATGACTTTATGCGAAAAATTGGTTGCGATGTGATATTCGGAAATAAAATTTTCGGAGATGATTTAGAGAACCATATCAAAATTGGTTGCGATGTGATATTCGGAAATAAAATTTTCGGAGATGATTTAGAGAACCATATCAAGCTAACAATATGGGCCAAAAGTTTTAAGCTTGTGTCGAGAGATGGCAGTCTATGCACTGTGATTACACATTTTACTTTGACAGTAACCCTCTATAATACTCGATCCTCTTTGATAATAATAGAGGAACAATTTATATGCATAATGAAATTCGATACTAGTTGGATTGCATTTCAGGAATTAGTGAGATTATAGGCTTCATTTTCAATAGTATAATTAGGTCGCGCAATGAAATAAACATGGGTATATTGAAGTACAGTCCAGTTCATAAATATGTGAACATTTCTTCGCTTTAACTCTGCAATAAAGTGAAAAATATACACATATCTATGAACTCGACTGCACAAAAATATTTCATCGAATTCATCTAACATTCTCTAATAACTTGACAATACACCTTCAAATTTTGAACGCGGTCTATTGACAAACATTATAATATTTATTTACTTACATATATGATTCTAAGACCAAATTAAATTATTTCATAGGATATATATATATATATATAGGTTTTAGTAGACATACTACTATTATTTTTTTTATTTCAGTTTATACATAGGTATATGATATTTGGGGATGGCAGAAACATTTAGCACATTATTTTTTGTACATATTTTTAGTACGACGGAAATATTTTATTATAAAACCAAACAATACTAGGGCCTACTCATTGTGTTTGTGGGTCTTCCTGTGAATAGGATTCCAGAGCTCCAGACTCCAGAGAGGGCGGAGTGTTAGGGTCTGCAACGCGCAAGTAACGCCTCGGATAATTAATAGATAATAATTATCTTTTTCCCCTCACTAGCTCGGAAACACGTGTTTTATTTTATCCTTTATTGCCAGCGGGTAAAAACGCATTTTATCAAGTAGTGGATAAAGTAATTTGACCTTGAATAAAGTCATATTTTCTGCTTTAAATTTGATAAAAGTGGGTGAATCTAGTTAGTGATGAAGAAAATTTACCACCTGTGGAACTACTGGAAGCAGTGATATACGCGTTTTTTGCGTTGTACTTTCCTCGCTATAGTGAGGGGAAAAGTTTTGTGTTACACACGGGTGCAAATGTATTTTACTTCTCGTGTGTTGAAAAACTCGCCAATTTCAAGTATAGAATCCATTCACTTGCTCGTTTTTCAATTTCACACTTGGCGTTAAAATACAACTTTGCACTCTTGTATAACAAATAGCTATATTCTCATATTCTCACACACATGATTTCCAGCATATATGTATAATTAAACGTAATGAGCATAATTAAAAAAAATATCCATTGTTTTGTCTATGAAAAAAGTCTATCAAGTATGCTCAGAGGCCTCGACCATAAATTCTAAATCTTGAGCAAGATTGCACCTCAGAGAAATATGATATAATGTTTTCTCTGCTACTTTGAACAATGGTACACGAGATGGGCGGTATTCTACATTGTTTTATGACAGCTTTCGACATTGCAAAAGTTGTGACAAAATTGTGTCCACTTTCACTTTGATTAAAGATTGAAGGAAACTTATCACCCTGATAAGTTTGTGATACCTATTGCTCGTGTTCAATTAGAAAACGGAATGCTCCATACAAGCTTCCAACCCCCATATTAGGGAAGTGGGGGATCAGAAAAAGACAAACATTCGCCTATGTCAATCTCCATCCGTTCAACTATCTCCACTTAAAAATCACGTCAATTCGTTTCTCCGTTTTTCGTGAAACACAGATAAACAAACAGACACACACACACTTTTCCATTTTTTTTTACATAACTAGCTCAATCAAGTATTCACTCAATAATAAATCAATCATGAGCATTCAATCATAGACTACTAGCTTTTACCCGCGGCTTCGGTCGCGTTAAATTCAAGATTTCGGAATGATCCATACAAACTTAATTGGGTGGTTAAGTGGGGAGGGGGGTTTGAAAGAGACAAAAGTATCCATCAACTATCTCCACTTAAAAAATCACGTCAATTCGTCACTCCGTTTTGCCGTGAAAGACAGAGAAACAAACAGATACACACTTTCACATTTATAATATTAGTATGGATAAGCAGATCGATCAATCATTTTTACATTAACAATACGGGATCAAACTGTACCAAGTGTCTATTAGACGTAGAAACTTGCAATCGATACACTTTTTATATGTAGGTTCATTATTATTCAAATAATATCGCATATAAAAAAGATACCAATCCATCATGTGCCGAGACCTTATACCTATTACATTCCTATTTAGGTAATACCAAAGACCTATATAACTTCATAAAGACGGATAAAGTCTAAGAAAAAAACGTACCCCAAAACCATACAGAAAAAGGTACGGTGAGCTAGATGGCGATACACCTTTGGGGTACGCTCGGCTAGATGGAGCTAATATTAATATTTGACATTTTAAAACATATCAAGCTAAGAATATGGGCCAAATTGTCAAGACTGAGGTTCAAAAGTTTTAAGCCGGTGTCGAGAGATGGCAGCCTATGCACTGTGATTACACATTTTACTTTGACAGTCATTCTCTATAATGCTCGATCCTCTTTGGTAATACATATACGATACAGATACAGGTAAGTTTTCGTATATTGCTAATATTTTTGTTTCATATCTTCTTCAACCTAGCGTTTTCCCGGCCTAGCGCCAGGGTCCGCTTTCCTGCTCAGTTTTCTCCACTTTGCCCGGTCTTCAGCATATTGTTATTTCATATCTTAAAAAAAACTTCAAACGGTTTTATGCCGATATACATACTAGTACCTACAGGGTGTAACAAAAATGGTGGTGATCCGTTTAAGGGCGTATTCAGTATCGTATTCTCATCAGGAAAAAGTAGGATAAAAAATTTTCCCAAAAAAAAATTTCGCAAAAAATTTTTTTATCTTTGTATGGAGATTCGACCGATTCGCGCGGCCCGGCTCATACAAAAGTGAAAATTTTTTTAGCGAAAAAAAAAATTTCTTCTACTTTTTCCTGATAAGAATACGATACTGAGTACGCCCTTAAACGGATCACCACCATTTTTGTTACACTCTGTATACAATAATAATACTTATACAATTGTGTTTTACTTAGCAAAATTTAGTAAATTTAGCCAGAGCCAAAAGATAATACGGTATATTGGTCGTTTTCTTACTTACTGCTATACAAGAAACAAAAACACTGACAAAACTTTTCCTGTAAGTAACTGCAGTAGGTACCTACTACATATATTTTATGCAGCAGAATACAGTATAAGTATCTCATAAGTTCAAACTACAAGTGTAAACTATGTGAGGTGTGCAATAAAGAATATTGTATTGTATTGTATAAGTTTTACACCTGGTCACGGTTAGGTATTGACATGTATAATTACGACAGTCAGCTAAAGCCGACGGATAATTACAGGCCTGATCCAAAATCAAATTCAATTAATTCTGCCGCCGCCAATAATACAAAACATATAGCTGCCTCGAGTTTCCCAATAGGGCATTAGCTAGCGGACGTTGGGCAACCCCCGTTTTGAATTCGGACCTTCGAATATCAGCGATCAGCAATCAGCTACCTGTGGCGGCAGGAACCATGTGTCCGAGGCGACAGTCGCGCGCAGCCTTCCACGTCTAACGGTCGCGTCGCTGTACGGCGGCGTGAAACGCCTCGAAACCACCGGTCTCCGTCCGCTCCAAGCGGTACGTTCCTGGCTAAAAATTTAAATATGGAGCGTTCCGAAAAAATAAAAACAAATTCAAAAATCGAACGCGCGAAATTAAAACAACTGCAGCGGCAGCTCATTCGTGCAGAAGGGACCACCTGTTGGTCCCGATTTGGCAAATTCCAGTGGACAACGTCACAATCTGTTTACAAATGGGGGGTCACCCCCCACCCCCGGCTAGCTATGACGCAATGTTTTATGGACGCCCGGCGTACGCGTAACTATGGCGGAAAAACAACACTCGTCGACTTGAAAATAGATTTCCGTGTTCCCACCTGTGTATGGCTGAATGCCCGTACCATGGTCAAGTGAATTACGAGCTGTTTGAAAAAAAAGAACGTTCCCGGGCAAATGAACGTTTGTTTTCGTTGGAAATTATGCTTGTTGCCGAATGTTCTGTTCTCCGTTTGAATTCGGCGCTAACCGATCTTAATTAGACGGAAAATTAACGTGTGGTGTAATTATTGAGACGCCGCTAACTTCGGCAAGACCTTGAGAAGTGTACAAAGGATTCCTTTTTTTAAGGATCTTAAGTTCATTAACCGTTTCACAAATGAGTAATTTGATTTAATGTATTTCCCCGATATAACAAAAGTGGACAACGATCGGCCCTTCCGCCTGTAAGGGTTTAAGATTTAGAAATAGGTATGAAAAAAAAACACGCGTAACATCGATTTATTATTCAAATCCCGCTTTACCATTTTCTTTTGATCCCTTTCATGAAATTTCTCTTTTGTCCGCTATGACAGTCCGGTTCAAAACAACCTTACTTTCATTAAGTTTTCTAAGCTTTGTCTCCAAGGAATGTGTTTTATGTTTTTATTTAATTCTTCTCTGACCTTTCTACAGTTTTCATCTCAAACGTTGTTTGCTACTATAAAAAATGGGATCTGAGTTTCAAAGAAAATCTCATTTGGCGACAATAAGTTCTCCTAAGATTCTTATTCAGTTATCGCAGATTTCATAAATACTACAAAATATCTCAGCAATGAAAATTATATATTTTAATAAAAATTTGTAATTTGCTTACAGATTAATACGAAACAAATTTTATCTATAATACATTATTAAAATAACCCACATAAAGAGATTACTCTAAGACGATTAATGCGATTAAGTTCTAGGTTTCTAGCCAAGAATTCTTAGATCATAGGGATCGTTAATAACTCTATCGTAGTATCGCTCTCTATTACTCTACAGTATTGGTGCGACAGAATCATTGCAGTATCGTTCGCCACGGAGCATGAAACATTGTATCATTGGCTAGAGGCCCTGAACATCCATTTATAACCCTAATTCAATCGACTTATTAAATGACTCGTCCGAGCTCCGAAAGGGCTCGAAATGACATCGATTGGCACTCGATTAACTTGCCCCGTTTTAGACTTCATGTCCCTTCCCGGTCGTGTCAAACAACACGGCCCTCCTTTTGATATGACGCGTGAAAAGGCTGGAATAAAATACTAAACTCGAAAAGCAATTTAAATGTGAAATGACAATCTCGTAATTACCAAACGTCAAACGTCAAGTTTGTTATTAGATCTTTCTTCAATTGTAATACGTAAACAAACAAGTTTGTGTTGAACAAACCGGTTAACAAATCGGTTTTATGGCTGATTAAAATAAATTCACGATTTTAATCTCATAATTTATTACCATAATTATCAATCAATAACGCTCCATATTTATCTTTAGCCGCCATTATTAAAAAGTACCTACACTATCACTTATAGCTAATAATTTCTTGATTTATGACCCCCGGCAGCGAGGCAATGAAAATGTCGAAATTACCCGCGATATTTACGACGGCTAGCTGTTACATATCAAAACATACAGTGTCGAAACTCTAAACATATCCAAATCGTTGAATGATTGATGATTTAATACGGTTGTGTGGACCAGAGTTTGGTGACGAGTGTAGTGAAGTGCTGGTGAGATGTTTCTAAGTGCGTACGCCTGAGATTTTGAGTGGAGATCTGGAGATAGCGTGTGATGTAATGATGCGTCGAGGCAAAGCACTGCTGGAAGGCAGCAGGCAAGGGTCTGTTGACGGCGGGGGCAGTGTGAGTGATAAGGAGTTGGTGCATAAGTGCCATAGTGATCCTGGAGGAGGCAGAGCCCTAGGGGCAGCACCAAGGACTGTCAGGCATCGGTCTGCCTCGGGCGCGGCGAGGAAATGCGTCCTGACGCTGGATGGATACTCATATGTCATTGGTAAGTGTAAGTGCTAGTCACACGGATTATGCGCATGTCAGATTAAATCACAACACTGTTGATGACGGCGCTGATAGCGTGGGCTTGTCTGACAAAACTGACCTTAATAGGGCCGAGAGATTACGAGTGGTTTCGATTTAATATTATAATTAGTAGTTTGGTAGCGGATTGAGAGGTAACCAAAAAAACAGTCATCGTTATTATGATTCCGATGAAATCTTAACTGAACTAAAACTTTTGTCTTTATTTTTATTATAAATGTGCTTACTCTTGGCCACAGACTATCCAAAGGCAAAGATTATTTTTCTCGCTGACCATCATTGCATGATCAAATTGTTCACTGATGATTTTGTGATTAGCAATTGTACTTACACTTACAAAAATAATTTTAAAATCTTTAAAAAACTTACTTAAATAAATTATGATGAAACTCGACAACCTAAAATTGGAAGCTTTTACATTATGTATAACAGTTATGTCAGAATCAGAACTTGCAAGCAGGAAAATTAGTCCGAAGTTAACTCCGATTGTATACGAGCATCAAGGGAGGGAAACTTTAATGTGCTCAGTGTAAATTATTCAATAGTAGTTACCAAATCCTGCATACATTCGTAAACCGCGTTGAATCAGCAAAGACGCCATTTGCCTTTGAACTGTTACCCCTTATTCATAAACGTTCACTAAAGTTATCAAGCCGATAAAGTTCGTTTGTCCCTTTCTATCACACCGAGACGTCGGAAAGGGACAAACGAACTTTATCAGTTTGATAACTTTATTGAACGTTTATGAATAAGGCCTTTAGGCTGGGATCAGTGCATGACATTTGCATTCATGAATCAATTCTATGTGTAATTCATTAGAAGATTTGAATACGGTGAATATGTGTGATCCTCCCGACTTTGATTCCTTCCTGGCAAAGATACATCTGCAGCCATTTTGATGGCTCCCATAACCGATCATCATCATCACCATCAATGGTCTCTAACATCAATAATAATGATGGGTTAAGCAGCGTCCATTAGATTGTGGCACTTCCGCAAATGGCTAGTGAGCCCAATGCGAGAGCGGCAGCCGCAACCGCAACGCTAGCAGGAGAATGTGGCCGTGTCCAGTACAAAGGTTGGTTAGCATGCCTTGAGTGACCGATAACCAATCACCATTGTGAAATTTGTGACCATTTGCTTTTATAATGAAGGTATGAGGATACAATTCAAGTTCAACCATTCATGTAGTGTTGCGAATGATGGCATTTTCACAGAAAACATACAACATAGGTGTATGAATGCACAAAGGAATCAAATATAGAGAGCTATCACTACATGCATATGTTTTTATTGGATAATCAGACATTTAGGCTAATATTGTGGCTAATCCATTCCGGAAGTCTTATTGAATAAGACAGCCACGACCACTCGTAATATATTTATATATATATTATATATATGTTTGATTCCATGTACCTACTTGCACATATATTTCGGCTTGACTGGTCTTTAATACCCGAGTTTTAAAATCAACTGGAATAACATAAACGTGTATGCTAAATAGTCAACGGTATTTATAAAATGTGCCGTTGTTATACACCTGTCGTGTCGTAAAGACTAGTATACCGTGCGCAAATAAATTTTCATTCCCTCTCATCCCATTGTAATTAAAATTTGTGTGCACTGGATGAGGTCCTACTTAAACACACGGATGCTAGATTCGTCAAGCCCTGTGGCTTGTTTCACAACAGTGACGATTGTCGCCCAATAGTGACACTTCGACGTTCATTGCATAGTTTAGTTTAGTTTATTTATTACATAATGATAAATTACAGTATAAATTAATCTACGTTAACCTATATGAATTTACATTATGATCGTCAATAATGATAATTATAATTAGGCATGCAAACATATAAGAGGTACAATAATATTTATGTCAATGATAATCATAAGCAATAGAAAACATGAAAGAACAATTTGAATTTCAAATGGTATTTCAAAACTACCGTCATTAAATAAATATTCAACAAGGAAATATTGACGCTGAGTAACAATGTTCCTTAATCAACCCAGAAATAGGCAAATAATTGTCAGAATCAAGTTTCAATGTAACTGTGGTGAAACAGCTCACTGCTGTTGATTACTCTTGACTGTACTACAACAATAATGATTGTAAGGTGGCACAGCGGTACAATTACCTATCTGTATCTATTAAGTGTTAAAAGTGACATATCTTCAACGATAAACGTCGTTTGACACTGACCGATCTCTATATCGACGTCGAAACGTTTATTTGAATATTTAAAACCATATCGTCACTACTTTGAAAAAAACTCGTATCTCACACTGCTCCTCAAAGACAAAACGTAGTAAGTCTATATGCATTCCATACATACTTAATACATTTTTCTCTTCATTTACAGAAGAAGATACAAGTTTTTTTCAAAGTAGTTCCGATATGTCGTGTTACATAGAAGACAGGAGTGAATTGAAAATTATACCACCATCCGACAATTTCTGGAACGTATGACAAGTTTGAAAATCTATTTTTATTTTCAAACTTTTTCCCACATCACGTTGCCTACTCAAGCTTCTCCACCAGTAGTTACCGCTCCCAAAACGCAATTTTCAAACAGATTTTAGGCCGTCAAAATCGTGTTTCTGATTTCAAACGTCACGAAGAATTACGTGTTTTCAATCCGTGTGTTTTTCGTTTTAAACCTCATATGAGAAGTCTCTAGCGAAGTTTAATTTTCCTAGCTCAAACTACCTCTATAATAACTTAGAACCTCATCATAATATACATATAAACAGGAATAGTCACTTACTTAAAAAATAATTGACTCAATCTGTCATTGTACCAGTTCTAATGTAATATAGTATAGTACGAAAGTATGAGGTTTATTCCGTCAGTAACTGACGGAATAAACCTCATACTTTCAAAAAGATTTTTAGTTTGAAACCCTGAATTAAAAATATTTATGAAAATATATAATAAATTTATTTATTTATTTATTTAAACTTTATTGCACAATATAACAAATAAAGTACAAATGGCGGACTTAATGCCTAATGACATTCTCTACCAGTCAACCAACAGGCTAAACAGAAAGAGTAGTGGGTGCAGGCTTTAAAAAAAAATAAATAATAAATATTGGGGACACCTTACACAGATCAACTTAGCCCCAAACTAAGCAAAGCTTGTACTATGGGTGCTAAGCGACGATATACATACTTAAATAGATAAATACATACTTATATACATAGAAAACATCCATGACTCAGGAACAAATATCAGTGCTCATCACACAAATAAATGCCCTTACCGGGATTCGAACCCAGGACCGCGGCTTAGCAGGCAGGGTCACTACCGACTGAGCCAGACCGGTCGTCGAATGATATGACGAGCAAATGATAAGCCGAAATACAAAACTATAATTTCATAGACATTTGAAGTTTAAGATAAAAACTTAAACGCTCTGCTCAACTGTGGGGCTACCATGGGTTTTTATTACGTTATCGAGAGCGAAAATGACACTCATTGTGATTACCAAAAGATCTAGAATATTAGATTTGATTCTAGTACAAGGTAGGTAATAGAAGAAAGAATAAAAAGTTAGAAACTTTTTCATGACTATCGAGTACAAGTAGCGGCACGTAACTTTAGCGCTGATTAAAATGTGGAGGGAATAGCTGCGCATGGGGACCACAGAATTATAGTTAAACCAGAATGAATAATTAGGTCAAAAAGTGTGTCCACATGAGAGGGCATTGTTTGGGCTGGTGTCCCTCTCGCACTTACTGACAATGTCAACAATATTCAGTGACGTCATCACTGTCATAAATTGGGGATACCAGTCAATTTTCAAAGTTACTACCAAATCTACTAATACCCAAATGAAGGTATTTTTTAATTATACATATCTTTGATTTATTGGCATCAAAATAATTATAATTATTTAAAATATATCGAAACCCTAGTTTGAATATAACACTAAAATAATATAAGAAGTTATAAAGTCAGGTAATATACAGATAAAAATACTACTACTATGGTAACCTCATTAACACTGGCCACACGTGCGAGAGGGACACCAGCCCAAACAACGCCCTCTCATGTGGATCGTTTTCGCTAGTCTGATACGATCACCTTTTTGTCTCAGTGATAAGGTTCAATTAAGTATGGCAAAAACTGTGATTGCGCTATCCCCTGTAAAGGTCTTTGATGGAGACGCATACCCTTCGCCCCATGTGATGCCCTGAGAGACCTGTTTTTGACTTCTGCGCTATTTATAACGGTCAGCGCTAAACTTACGTGCCGCTACTTGTAACGTATTAAACATTGACAAAAGCTCATGACATAGGTATATGCTAATAAAATCGCTGCAGAGTTAGCATGGCAAGACTTTACTAGTATTAAATTATGAAGGGAAACAGTATGACGTGTTTTGCTGACGTTAATTAAAAGTTGAAGTTACGTTCAGCTTAAAACGTTGTAGTTTGTGTATAAGCACGTTAATTGCATGCTTTCTAAACTTAATTAAGAGGGTAGATACAAAATCGGACAAGTTTGGTCACAGAAAACATCAGAGCAGAAGTGTAACAACTTGAAATTGATATTGATATAAGAAAACACTTGAGGTTTTTTTGCCGAGTCTTACCAAATGATATTTTATTAATGCCGTTTAAAAAGTAATGTCTTTAGTAACATAAAAATCTTACCGACAGTACTGAAATTATTATTGTGTCTGCTTATTGAGACCACCATCATATTTAGACTTATATTGACCGGGATATAGACCGTGATTACCTTTTTGATTTTTGTCGAGCTCCCGATATTTCGACGCAGTTGCATGCATCATGATCATGCAACTTTAACATCCACCCGCCTTCGTCAGTTTTCCGTGATCATGATGCATGCAACTGCGTTGAAATATCGGGAGCTCGACAAAAATCAAAAAGGTATTCACGGTCTATATCCCGGTCAATATAAGTCTAATGAAAATAACCGTGAATCATTCAAAACTCTCACCATCATATTTTTTTAATGTTGCGTAAAATACGTACGTATTCATTACAACTTTTCACTACATATAGGTATTTTACACTGACCGTGTAGTGCTTATTTTGATTATATTCTCATACAGATTGTCTATATATCTCCATATATTATAAAGACGAATGTACACACCAGTGAATGACATATTATCCAATCAAACTTTAAATTAAGAATTCCCTTCAAGTCTAACCTCTTCACAAAGCGTTGTCTGTACCATTGTTTACAGGTCTTAAGATAATTATCCGGGCAAACTCGTGCTACGGCAAGTTTCTTATTGTTGAATCGAGAATTTCATCGGCGGAGGTAAGAGAGGCCTATTCTGTTACGATCTTGATACAAGTTGCATCTTGTTTTGATATTCGCATCTTATTTTAATGATGGAGCGGATTCCGAGGTTTAAGCGCATGTAACACTTTTGGAGTTGCAGTCATCCATATAATAATGTTACATTTAGACGGACCGTGTGCCTTAATTAACTCTGACGTAGTATTAAAAATTACGTAATAAAAACTAACCTAACCTAACCACAAAATTAATTAATTTTGAAAATACCCCCGACCGCGACATAGAAGACCGATTTTCATGAAACATGGCTAAGAACACTCCCGACTAACTCAGCTTTCAGACAAAAAAAACTAAATCTAAATCGGTTCATCCGTTCGGGAGCTACGATGCCACAGACAGACACACACACAGACAGACAGACAGACAAACAGACAGACAGACGGACGGACGGACGGACAGACGGACAGACAGACAGACAGACAGACAGACACGTCAAACTTATAACACCCCGTCGGGGGTTAAAAACGAACCTTCTCTAGTTTATGCGTTAAATGGCGATTGATCAAACAAAACGAATTATTAAGTTTATAAAATATAAGAGTTCAAAACTATCTGCCATAGGGAATCCTAATTTCAACGGTCGGCTAAGTAAATATTAAAATAATATTATTTTAACGAGAAATAGATGTCCATTGAATGCTCAAGTAGGTAGGCAGCTGTGTAAACACAATTTAAATGTAAAAATATCACACTCGCCCCTAACTTCACCTTCAGATTTTATACATAGTAGAAATATTTTAAATTTATTAGACATGCTAAAAGCTCGGCCACACATGCGCGTTTTGAGAGCGTAGGCAGAGCGTTTGAGGCATGGGGTGGGAGGAGGTTACCCAAACTGCCCAAGACCGGAGTAAATTGAGAAATATGATTCGAGCCCTACACCCCAGCAGAGGGTAATATGATGTAAAGAAGAAGAAGAAGAGGCAGAGATGCGCCGGACGAACGCTGGCGTTGCGTTCAGCGGACGCCGGCGGGAACTAACGAGCGCGGATTGCGACCGGAATGCGCTCGCATCCAGCGCGCATTCCGTTCCGCTAACGCTAATACGCTATCAAAACGCTTTACGTGTGGCGGAGGCTGAAATGTATAGCTGAATAAAGCCACGAATCATTGTGTTGCTTGTTGCACTGCACTGCAGTATTTCACAAAAGGTGAACTTAATGCCGGCAGGAATTCTGTACTAGTTAGCCTCTGGGCTTAATCCCAAGCAGTACTCTATAGATAGATAAAATACTCTTTATTGGCAGTATTGCCATATCTTGCATCTCAACAAAAGACACAGCAGAGGCAAAACAGTAGGTAAATAAGGATGTTTTATAAACAAAATTACTTATAGTTAAAACAAAGTAAATATTGTACTAAAAGTGAATTTTGGATAACTAAAAATGTATACGAGATTTGCTTGTAACATTCAAAGTCATATCAAAATTAGATTAGAACTTAATTCAATGAGGAGGCACACTGATATTTTATCCCGCCAGGCGGCGCTTGTGCAAGTGTGTCTAAGTATATCGCTGTCATTCATATGTGAGAGAGAAAAAAGAATATCTTCTTCTCGCTCTCACGTATGAAATTCTTTATCTGTGCAATGGACTAATGAGGTAGCGCCATCTGTCATATTATTTGAGTGTGACTCCTCATTTTTATAGCACAATCGGCCTCCGGAGTTTCACCAGGTAAGGTAAACCAAGTTTGGCTAAACTTGCCGATAGGGGTCGGGTTATCTTTGAGACTTGACAGGTTTTGCATTTGAGGGCTTTCGGAGCAAATATTAACTGCAATATAGTTCTATAACTTTTTATTTCTGTAAAGGTGTCGGCGGAGATAAGCAAAATGATCTTTCATCTTTAAAAAGATACTGAAGATTGTTATAGAGTACTGCAACTTGAAAATAAACCACTTAACACCGTGTTTTTTTTTTTGTTTTCCGTTAAATTCGACACGTAGGTTAGGTTCATTATCTGGAACCACCCTATATATCAGTTTTAGTTAAATTCGCAAAAAATTTTTTTCATCATTTTCATACATAATAAATGAATTTATTAGTGTGAGAAACCCTTAAGAATAACATTCAAGTTAATGTCAAGTGATTGACGGCACATGTCAAAACAAATAACATTAGAAATTGGTAAAGGCTGTCACACACGTGTTCAGTTTATCTTTATTTTTTAATAACTCGATAACCGTAAGAGTTAAGACGCTAGTCTCTTAGAAAAATTAATTGTATTTGATCCAAAGAACCTTCCCTTAAAGTTAACGGAATTCAATAAAAACAGGGTGTATATTGTGATGATGTAAATTTCTTATTTTTATCGAAATCAATATCATAAGTTCGCTAGGAGCGTTAAATAAATCTGTATCTGCTAGTTCAAGTTATTTTTTTATTTTACAATATCGGCCATCGATACCTGTAGGCCTAGCACATGATGGCCGCGGGAGTATGTCGCCGCAAGATAGATGACACGTCTTTGTCTAATTGTATTAATGACATAAGGACAGGTAGTCTATCTCGCGGCGACATACTCCCGCGGCCATCATGTGCTAGGCCTGCTGAATTGCATTAAAATTTGGAACATTCATTCAGAAGTAAGAATCATATTTGTATGTTGAACACAAATTTTATTTCATGTCAAAGTTTAGCAATTTTTCACTGCCAAGGATTTTTTGACTTACTTAAACATACTATTTATTGTAAGGTATTATTTACATTACAACACCACGATGAAAAATAAACAAATGTTTATTTTTTTATCAAAATAGTTTTTTTTCTATTTTATATTCCCTCGCTTCCAAATGTTTAAACTTTTCGTTCAAAACTTATGCTGCTGGGTCTTAACTTCATCTCACAACGGTATTGACACAGTTCCACACTCATTTATATTTCTGAAGTCCAAGCTAACTTCATGGAAATAACAAACAAGTAATAATACTTGTTTTTAAATTAATTTTGATAGTAATGTAGTTTGCCCAATATTATTCACAGGTAGATAGATCCCTCAGTATTACTCAGGATTTATATAAACTATGACACTAAATTGTTTTTATTTTCACTTAACATAAATTTCTCGAGGACCAGTTTTATGCTAGCTATTAGGTTCAACATGTATATAAATATTCTAATAGGGTTCTATTTATAGTGTTTTATTTTATAGGTAGATTTAGTTTAGGGGCATTTTCAGATTTTGGTACCCCCCAATTAGCGAAAGTTGTTAACAAAAATTAATTTACTGTCAGTTTTGTGACGAGAGTTAAGCATGAAATTTCAATAAAAGTAAGGTTTTTGTGTTAATTACATAAACTTTAAGCGATAATCTATATTCAGAATGTAAAAAAGTATATTTTTAGACAGATTTTATGCTTAATTGTCGTCACGAAACTGACAGCGAGTTAATTTTTGTTAACAACTTTTGCTAATTGGTGGGACCCAAATTCTGAAAATGCTCTTAGGTATAGTTTAATTTATTAGTTCATAGTTATGTTTTTTTAACGGTTGACCTTTGTGGACATATTTTCATGTGTGAATCCTATTTATGTTTTATTTTATAATAAGTTTAAAAAGATATTCAACAATACAACATAAACCTGCCCAAACATTCATTAACAACAAACCTAAGGACTTATAATATCTTATAAAATCGGTATTTTATCGATAATCAATAATTATTAAACGATATTATTGTAAACGTGTAAAATCATGAAATACCTATTTTTATGTTCCCTTGTTACCTATACGATGTTTTTAACGTATATATATTATTTCTTTATTAATTATGCATCTTTGTGCCTATTCGACACAGTTTAAGCAAGTATAAGCCGTGAAATGATATTATTCATGAGTTTTAATTTATTATTATTTATTTGTTAGCCTGTTGTGTACCACTGCTGGGCAAAGGCCTCCCTCTCTTTCTTCCACGCGTCTCGGTTTAAGGCAATGTTTGGTCAATCTTTTAGAAAGACGTCAAGATCGTGCCGCCATCTCCTTCGCGGTCTGCCGCCACGCCGCACTACGTTTGGTGTCCATTCGGTACTTTTCTTGGCCCACAGGTCGTTTGGCATGCGGCAGATGTGTCCGGCCCAGTCCCATTTCAGCTTAGCGGCTATCAGGGCTACGTCGGCTACTTTGGTTTTGGAGCGCAAGATGGAGTACCTAATTAATTTATTAACTTGTAATATTATATTTTGCAATTACGACACACATTCTTAAAATATTCGGTCTTTCTTTATTTCATGTTATCTTCCTTAAGTAGAATTATCCATAATAATATGCTTGCTAATGAGAAATACCAACTGTAACATCAAAGGCCATTTGTGACAAAGCAGAGGCTTTATAAGATGCGAAATATTAGGTCAACAAGACAAGTTATTACCAAATATCTGAGAGTCTGATCTGAGGTAAAACCAATATCAATTATTTATAGATCCAAGGCGATACCAAAGTCACCATGGTATAAAAAATATTACCTGTGTATGTTTAGTCTGAATTATTTTATTATTTTAAGCGCATTCTTGTTATACTTAAGTAATTAGAAGACGTATTTATTACCCCTCTTTATCTACTCACGTGATTTTTTACATACATACATACATATAATCACGCCTGTATCCCATAAAGTGTTAGGCAGAGCACATGAACTACTAAGTTTCAGTGCCACTCTTGGCAAAAAGGGGTTGAAAGAAATCCAAATTGTGACATTGCAGCGACAGGCTGCCAGCCTCTCGCCTACGCCACAATTTAACCCATATCCCACAGTCGACTTCTACGACACCCACGCAGAATAGTATATTATATAACGGTAACGATATGAAGGCTATAAAAGTTGAGTACCGCGGTTAGGTCACGAGGCTTTGCCGAGTGGCCTAACTAAGGTACGAGACTTTTATAGCCTTCATAATGTTACGATTGTATACTATACTTTTTCTACGACAGCCAAAAAAATACCTATTCGAGAATAATAAAATGGGTTACTAACTTATATAATGAATGGGAATATTTGTGTGGATCTCAGCATTGAGTATTCAGTCCACAATGTTGATGGCGAGAACTTGTTGCACAAATCTTCAAAATATGCCAACAACGCGGTTTCAGAGAAAGTTTTAGCATTTTTTTGCAATTTCTATGTCAAAACAATCATAACATTTTTGGTACGCTTTATCCGACTTTTCAGGTAACAAATTGTCAGTCACTTTGAGCGTCATAGCCTTGATTTCTTTGGAAGTACATTGTTCACCAGAATCACTCATAATTACTTAAGTTTTTGCACAATAACGTCGAATTAAAATAAACTACAAAACACTTTAAATAGTTCAAAAATACTTTCGTCTAAAGTTTACAAATGTCAAACATGCCATAGACAAGAGAAATAGAAAATAAGCCGGTTTTTAATTACGAAAAATGTGGTTGCGTTCAAGAATATTTAAATGTCGAATGTAAAATAATTTGATAAACTTATGATTTTTACCTTTGTTTTACAATATGTAATATGTAAAACGCATTTCAATTTACTTTTTCATCTTGATTTAAATTATGAACCTAAATATTATATTATTTATTAAAAGGTACTTATTATTGCAAATGAAAACATACCTGATAAATGGAAGTTGTACTTTAAAAAAAAAATAACAGAACTCCTATATTCATATGATTACTGCTAGCAGTAATCATATGAACCTATAGACAAATAGACTTTTTTATCGTTACTCAAATGAACTCAATTTGGATACCGCTGACAATAATCTAATTGACAGATTTAAGTGCTGGAGTAGAAAAATTGGTTGATTAGCCACAGCACGACTCCAATTCAGAGGTGTGTAAGCTCGTAGCTCTGGCTACTGGAAGCATGTAAGTGGTTATAGCACAGAATATACACCATTGATCAAGCAAATACATCTCAGTCAAAACGTCTCTCCGTCCCTATTCAGTCTTCGCGCATCAAATTGTACGACATAAGTCAACAAAAACATTAATAATGGTTCGTTACGTAATATTTAATTGCAACAACAAGGGCCAGAGAAATATTTCCTATCACAAGTACGAGTAAGGGCCGCCCCACATAATTATAGCGTCTCGCGAGCGTAGCGTCGGGCCAAATGTACGGCAAAACCTGACGCCGCGTCGACGTCGCGCCGACGACTTTTTCCATACAGTTGACCCGACGCTACACTCGCGAGACGCTAGATGTGGGGGGGCCCTAAGTATCAATGTCAGTATTGTCAGTACAAAATGTGACACGCTTGGCCACATTCAAATATATTATGCATAAGCAGTTTGGCGAGGAACTTAAAAAATGTAAAATACCTATATGTTACCTTTAAATAAATAAATCATCGTCATCCTCCTTGCGTTATTCCGGCATTTGCCACGGCTCATTCCCGCCTGGGGTCCGCTTTGAATTTAAATAAAAAAATAAAATAAAATAAAAACTTATTTAATATAAATATAGTTCTGTGATATTCGGCAATTGGTCAGAATACGTTAGTAAGCCTTTGATCTTCCCCAATCATTAATTACTAAGGATTCAAGCCTTCATAACCAAGGAGTATGTTGCTTAAGGAAAAGAGTATAGGAATATTATGTGAATCATCTGCAGGTAATTTTAATTAAACTTACATACAAGCCAATGTGGTTTTACTATTAGATAATTATCAAATTATGCTTACTATTTATTACCTATCTCAAAGGTTTTAGGGAACCGTGCGTCTTGCTCTTATGTATAATAAATGCAGTATTTTGGTTTTCTAATCATGCTTATTTAAAGATAACAAAATTAAAAATTATACGTATTGTGCAAGTGCAAATACAGTAAACTGTAGATTAGTACCAACGAAATGCACAGATGGCCGGTGAGAGATATCATTTTCATATCACAATGTAAGTTTGAATAAGCTTCCTATTTCATAGAAGTATGTAGGCAGAAAATGACATTGAATAATAAATAAATACGTACAATTTATGGATTACTATTAAAATTATGACAGACATGTATGTTTATCTATCATTTGACAAATTACCTGTAGTAAAATAGTACAAATAGGTACGTTTTTATTGACTTAAGAATATTTACTATTTAAGTAGAGAGTTAACTTTTTCTCTGTTCCCATTTTTACGACAAGACAACCGTTGCAAACAAGCGTGCGGATCAACTATAGTTAAGTTCTCTAAGGCAGCGTCCCCACTTAGGCGTCGCGTGTCTCGCAGCACGGAACGGACGTCTCCGCCACGCCGCCTGGATGTAATTCAAAAAACGTCTCCTCAGTACATTTTGTATAGGAAGGACGTAAGACGCGCCCCCAGGAGGCGTCCGTTGCGCGCCTCAGTCAGATATATATCAATCAATCTTCCGTTTCAACTTACATTAAGTGCATTAAAAACTCATATTTATGCATCAATTGCAATTATGAATATGTAAATCATTTTGACAGTGATGCGTTGGTGTCAACTAAAAAGATGCACCGTAAATAATTAACATTATGCAAGTAAATGTCAAGCTGTCATTTTGCACAGAACAATGGTCTAAGTTTGATTGACAGATTCAACAGATTATTGTTACCGTATTTTAAACATGATGTACTACAATGGATAATATTCTAAAACTCAACTTTATTAAAATCATATTTTTGTGTTTATATTTAAGTATTTATTTGTCTCAATTTGTAAGCAAGATATTTAAGAACTTCTAAGAACTCTCGATGCACATCAAGAGTTTATCCTGGCGCTCTAGCACAACTGGCAGTCTCGCCCGCGAGTCCATACTTGAAGGCGCGCTAGATGTATGGACTCGCGCGCGACAACGCAAGTTCTGCTAAACCGCCTTTGTAGTGCTCAAAATAAATGGAGACGTGTAAAAAACCTGTCTAACATTGAATGTGGTCAATGATTCATGTAGATGCAAAAAACAACACTAGTTGTAGTGTTTTCCAAACATATTTTTTTTTGCCTGCGTTAGTGTTGCCACTGCTGGGCAAAGGCCCCCCCTCTCTTCCTCCACTCGACCCTATCACTCGCATTTCCCCACCAGTTGGGATAAAAAAAATCCAGGTCGTCGCACCATCTCCTTTTTGGTCTGCCTGAACCCCGACCTGCACCACAACCAAACATAATTATACCATTAAAATTTGGCGTAAATGATATTCAAAATGAAAGAAACGCGCAACTAACTATATGTAGCTATTAATATAATAGACATCTGGGGCCCATTTCTCGAAACCAGGTTACAATTTACAAGTGGTGGTCAATGTCTAATATGACAAGTTGGAAAGAGACTTCCTCTTGTAACTTGTAACTTTCAATTTTGAGAAATAGGCCCCTGGTCAGCACTAGGACACCTCAAAATATTAAGGAAAATACGAGTATGAACGTAAACCCATGTCATTACGCTCGCAGCCTGTGGCCTACTTCAGAATAGTGACAATCACCCTTACTTATCAACCCAGAAATTGGCACAAAATTGTCAGTGTCAAGTATATGTCCCCGTGGTGAAATAGCCCACTGATAATGGTAGGTTCACTTTGTAACACCATTATTTATATTTTGCTCTAAACCAAATATTATATAACTGTTGCGAAAAATCATACCCACAAAACTTTCACGTCTGGCTCCCAGTCTGTTAGCTTGTAAAACTTCTATCATTGACACTACAAGTAATTACCCCGCTTATTCCGGGCACGAGCAGTGACGTCATAGCGATAATGTTATCAGATACCGTGATGAAGCATTAATCGAATGTGTTTGTAGCTCTGTGGCTGATACTGGCTGGCTGATCTTGTTTATTGATGTCACGTGGAAGCTTTTAATTTATAAGTCAACGGACTTGGGCGTGACCCACTCAGAACTAAGCGACGCAAGTCGTAAGACGGGGAACGGACGCACCGAAAATCATCGTATTTTTTTTTTTTTCGGAAAATGAATCGTGCACCGTTTCGTCTGTATGCTATATTGTTTAAAAATAATTGGGAGCGGTCGTTCTCAATTTGGCAGTCGTGTAACGTGCGGCTGAAAGAAGTACCAAGGCCTCGATGACATGGCTATTTGTATTTTTTCTATTTATTTATTTTCAAATAGAGTTTAGATATAGTTCAATTCTGCTTGGCTCTACAATTGGTTGCGATTTTGCAAACAATAATGCTACATTGAAAATTAATGTTTCTGTGGGGTACATTGATTTCACGTAAATTAATGATTAAATTTGTGTAGGACTTTGCCAATTCAATTTGTTAATTACATTACGTATTTTCCACATATACTTAATGCAATACATGGGCATTGTTATGGAGAAAATTATTAATTTTAAAAGATAGTACATACATTTAGGGGCAAAAGAGCTGGCAGCTTCCTCGCTCAACGTATAAGTATTGCAATTCAGCGAGGAAAAGGGGCACTTAACTGCCTCAGACTTTAGACAGATTTTTAGTTTTCTTTTTTTTTTAATTTCCTAGTTTATGATATTTGATAAAAAAAGTACAAACATTTACATTCTCACTCACCTCGAGTGATGGATCGATAATATATTAGGGCAGTTCAGTGTTAAGTAAGTATGTGGAGAAGTTCCGATACAAAATTACACATCTCAGTTTTCTGATTATTCGCGACCTTGATATATACAATATCATTATTATTCAAGTCATATAACCATAGTACAATAAACTTGTCTAAATTATTACGCTTGACGAATTTGCTTTTTGTTCGTACTGTTAAATTCAGAATGGTGGCAAACTGTCCAAATATTTGCATATCATTCAATATGAATATCGACATATAAGTAGGTAATATAAAATATGCTAATATAATAAGATTAGGAATTAAGTACAACATGAAGGATATTATGTAAACCAAAATCTTCTAGGTGAGAGATTTTTGTGGTGTTTTCAAGCATCAGATAAATACCAAAGCGTCGCTTAACTGTCTGACAGTACATTGACAGCCAAACCACTGCAGCAGAAAAGACATACCCGTATCTGTATGGGTATTTTCAGTGACGGTACGTCCCTCCCTTATCATCCTTATCATCTTCCTTATCTTACCATCAGATGTGATCGTGGAAAAAGTCAGATCGTTCGTCGTTTCAGCGAACGGTCTCATAGCGAAGAGTTTCGACCAACATCTCGAGAGACTCTCGCTAGGTGGTTGGATCAAGGGCCAGATGCAGAAGGCGGTGATCTTGGACATACTATAAGTACAACAACCATTACATGTTTATTCAACTATTTACTCAAATATAATAATCCGCATTCAAGTAATATACGGTTACGAAATTCAATTCCTTCCACACTTCGTACAGTCACCGGCAATAGTATCTTCCTACATGAAGGCCGCAAAAATATGTGACTCGCTCTTCTAACCCTACAAATAAGAGCGCGTCACATATTTTTGCGGCCTTATTGTCGGAAGATACTACTGCCGGTGACTGTAGGCACCTAGTCATAGTGAGAACGACATGAAATTTCTAGCGGCTTTCATTATTGGTTGTCAGTGTTGTCATTTTGATAAAGGTACGAATGCTCCACCATACGTCGTAAAAGAGTTACTTCACGACGAAATGCTCGATGTCAGGGCGTTGAATGAAGCTTTCGTTAGAAATACGACACACGACACTGATGGCAACAAATTGGCGTGGCTTAAATTTAAGTGTCTCAGATTTGAGAAGCAGCGTCCTGGTGTAGTCAAATTTCGCTACAGCCATGAGGGCCCCTACTCTGAATTTAATGTCCAACAGATTTACGGTGGCCCGCCAAAGCCGCTCAGACGCACAAAGAGGCGCAAGAGGCGTGTACCTGATGAACCAGACAACCATGACGACGCCGAGGACTGGATCAATAAGATAAAAGACTATCCCATTCCAAAGGCATATCCATAGGCATTGCCTATATCTGAGGCGAAAAAAAAAAAGATCTCTTAAATTTATGCACTAAGGGAGTTATTCCTCGAGAGCTTCATTCATGGTACCAAAGTCTGCCGACCAATAAGACAGTTATTGACAGATTGTGTGAGCCTGATGTCACAGAAACAGATGACGAGGACGAAGAGTGACTGTGATGCGTAAAGAAAGCTATTTTAGGAAGACCATGTTAATTTTATGGATTTTCTAATGATGATTTTAATATAATTAGAGGCCATTTTAATTTGATTTGATGTTTATTTTATTTTAATAAAGTGTTTGTAAAATTTGAAATGACGTGATTTAATTTGTTCCTAAAATATTAAGCAGAATCCAAAAAAATATATATAGTAAGTAGGGCAAACCTTGGCTTATTGGTGATACGTAGTTATTCGGTGATATCTGGTTATTATCTCGATTTGTGAGCACAGTGAGGAGATAAACCCTATAAAATCACCACCATCAACTGCTGTCGGATGTTCCGAATTAATTCGTAATGATTTTATAGGTTTTATCTCCTCACTGTGCCCACAAATCGAGATAATAACCAGATATCACCGCATAACTACGTATCACCAATAAGCCAAGGTTTGCCCTAGTTTTTAACTAACACGTATTTTCACTCTATCACAGCAGTCATAATTCAACTAACTCTACTTAGTTAAGTCTAAACACACTAAAATGTGTGCAAATAATCATTAACTTCGTTCAAAAAATCACTAAGTCATAATTAAGGTGTAATATTTAAGGGCAAAAATTAATTATCGCCTATAGCTCCTAAATCGTTAGCGTGAATAATATAAATCCATTTTGAGCCCAAAGAATAGCAGTTTCCAATTAATAAACAGATATAAAACCACAATTTCATCTGAAGATAATTTCAGTAAAAATTATTTTAATTATTTTTTTCTTTAAACCCTCATAACTCAAAATGACCAATTAACGATTTGGTGACTTTTCGCTCTACGGCGACGACTAGTTGTAGTGTTTTCCAAACATATTTTTTTTTGCCTGCGTTAGTGTTGCCACTGCTGGGCAAAGGCCCCCCTCTCTTCCTCCACTCGACCCTATCACTCGCATTTCCCCACCAGTTGGGATAAAAAAATTCCAGGTCGTCGCACCATCTCCTTTTTGGTCTGCCTGAACCCCGACCTGCACCACAACCAAACATAATTATACCATTAAAATTTGGCGTAAATGATATTCAAAATGAAAGAAACGCGCAACTAACTATATGTAGCTATTAATATAATAGACATCTGGGGCCCATTTCTCGAAACCAGGTTACAATTTACAAGTGGTGGTCAATGTCTAATATGACAAGTTGGAAAGAGACTTCCTCTTGTAACTTGTAACTTTCAATTTTGAGAAATAGGCCCCTGGTCAGCACTAGGACACCTCAAAATATTAAGGAAAATACGAGTATGAACGTAAACCCATGTCATTACGCTCGCAGCCTGTGGCATACTTCACAATAGTGACAATCACCCTTACTTATCAACCCAGAAACAGGCACAAGATTGCCAGTGTCAAGTATATGTCCCTGTGGTGAAATAGCCCACTGATAACGGTAGGTTCACTTTGTAACACCATTATTTATCTTTTGCTCTAAACCAAATATTATATAACTGTTGCGAAAAATCATACCCACAAAACTTTCACGTCTGGCTCCCAGTCTGTTAGCTTGTAAAACTTCTATCATTGACACTACAAGTAATTACCCCGCTTATTCCGGGCACGAGCAGTGACGTCATAGCGATAATGTTATCAGATACCGTGATGAAGCATTAATCGAATGTGTTTGTAGCTCTGTGGCTGATACTGGCTGGCTGATCTTGTTTATTGATGTCACGTGGAAGCTTTTAATTTATAAGTCAACGGACTTAGGCGTGACCCACTCAGAAGCGACGCAAGTCGTAAGACGGGGAACGGACGCCCGCGCCGCGCCGCCCGAGTGTAATTTAAAAAACGTCTCCTCAGTAGGTACACAGCGCACCGAAAATATCGTATTTTTTTTTTTCAGAAAATGAATCTGGCGCCGTCTCGTCTGTATGCTATGTTTGAAAATGATTGGGAGCGGTCGTTCTCAATTTGGCAGTCGCGTAACGTGCGGCTGAAATAACTACCAAGGCTTCGATGACATTGCTATTTGTATTTTTTCTATTTATTTATTTTCAAATAGAGTTTAGATATAGTTCAATTCTGCCTGGCTCTACAATTGGTTGCGATTTTGCAAACAATAATGCTACATTGAAAATTAATGTTTCTGTGGGGTACATGGATTTCACATAAATTAATGATTAAATTTGTGTACGACTTTGCCAATTCAATTTGCTAATTATATAACGTATTTTCCACATATACTTAATGCAATATATGGGCATTGTTATGGAGTTAAAATTATTAAGCTTCTGTACCGTTATTTGAAGCCTATTTAATATATTGAGAGACAGCGATACTGCTTGTAGATGCGTAGCGGTTCACAGCAGGTACCTACAGCTGAACACCTGTAAACAACTTGCAACTCCAGTTTTACGATTCAGGTTTCCCCTTCCACCAGGCGACCCGTGCCGTAGGGACGGCAACGATGTTTCATCATTGGCGTTCTGTTTGTCGGAACGTTCGGTTCACTACAAAAAATTCTTAGAATTCTTTAATTCTTGGAATTTTTTGTAAGTTTAATCAAAAATATCGTTTTAGAAAACGGTTTTACCGTTCGTTTACTATTATAAATTAAATGTTTTAGAAGCTGAGCACCTGATCGTTTCACTTTGAGCGCAGCGTGTCGCGTAAGTAAGCGATTTTTTATTTCTTTTTCAGTTATTTTTTTCAGTGAATCGATTCGTCTTAAGCACGGAACAGGTCAAGAAAGTAAAAATTGAAAAATGATCTCCTTGTCCTCTTTGAGACTAAAACAGTCCTAATTAAAGTCGTAATTGACGCGATTAGTGTTTGTTTTGCCTTGCGGCCGAAGATGAGCCTGTGCTGTGACCTGATAATTTCCGTGCGTGCCCATTGTGGTAGGTACTGTGATGCGGGATAAAATTTCCTTTACAATCTCTTTAAATAGATCGATATTCTGTGACGGAATTCAGAAATAGATCAAAAGTCGAAAGTTAAAACCTATAGCTGCCGGACTTGGCAAGGGCGTCAATAAATATTTATTGATTCTAAGTATCATGTTGGCTTTTATATCCGATCCCTGTGTGCCTTAAAATCGACTTTCCGCTCTAAAGAAAGGTAACTAACAAACCTATATCATTAGCGTCTTTGGGGAACATGTTTGTGTAATCCGAAAAATGTTCCGTAAATAAATATGGGCAATTTTAAATGCACAGTACGGTATCGTCAGGGATACCTCTGAAAAATGTAGTTTGGTAATGTTCTTATGCCTTAATCAAATCTAAGCCGCTTGGAAGTAAAGGATTACAAAGTGAGACTCAGGTATGTGGAGAGTTGTATTAATTACCAAATATAAGTTCCGGTTAAAGATAATTGAGAAAATCCGCATACGAGAGAGTCACTCTTTAATCCTTAACTATAATAATAGCGTTTAATAACGCAAGGCGAGCGTATTTGATTAATTTGATTACTTGGCTGCTGCGTAAGCAGAGTAAAAGGGTGCATCATTGCACTAGCTTACTAAAAACTTCTTACCTGCGCAAGGTGTGAAGAAATTTACAACCAGTATGTTTTTATTTTGTGTATAGTCCGCTTAAGGATATTAAAGGCTAGTATAATAATTATTATTCTGTGGAAGCAGGCATTAGTGGAAAAAATATCAAGTGTTAAGACGGTGTAAAAGCACTAGTCTAACACAGTAGGCAGTGACCCTGTCTGCAGAGCCTAAGATGGTTCTGGGTTCGAATCCCAGTATGGGAATATGTTTGTGTGATGCACACAAATAGTGGGACGTAGTTGAACGAAAGAGAGCCATCCTCTGAAAATAGCCTTTTATTTGAATGGCTTTTCCCTTTTTACGTTGAGATTATATTCAAATAATTATGTTTATATGAATTGGATCTTTTACCTTTTACTACGTCCATTTTTTCCCGAGTTACGGTTGTGTTATTATGTATTTAAGTATACATATGTCTATAATAAGAGTAATATGTCGCCTTGCTACCATAGTACAAGCCTTCCTCAGTTTTTGGCAAAATAGATTCCCCAATGTCTATTTATTTTGGTACCGATAATAAATTTCCCGCTTATTAAGGCTTATGAGTATTACTATTTATCTAGATAAAAACCAGCCGTCTGCGCAAGACGTGCATCTTCCCATTTTCATATTTCCCGCCTGCGCAAGGTGTGTGAATAATATGATTGTTAAGACAGCTGAAAATTTTGCAGTCTGCGCAAGGCTTGCAATTTTCGTGACTCAATTTTCTGCCTGCGCAAGGCGATTAAATAGTTTATTTAGCCTGCTGAAAACCTGCCGCCTTCGCAAGGCGCGTGTTTACATATCCTGCGTCACAAGCAGATCAAGCAGATGTGGTATAATAGGTATAATACAATTAGCATGGTTCTAAAGCGGTTTTTGTCGGCCTACGCAAGGCGTTTTGAAACTTACGTGTGATGGAGGAAACAACACAATATGATAACGCCTCCTAAGCTTAGTACCAAGTGCTTACTTTGTTAATTACAAAGTCATTTTGACAGGGGTTATATATTTCTACTGCGGAATCACTTCCCAGTAATCATTAAATAGTCTCGAGAAGACTTGTCAAAGCGGACCCCAGGCCTTCACAGGCCGGGGCCAATGCCGGGATAACGCAAGGAGGATGATGATGAGTCTGGTGAAGACTAAAAAGATTATCACAGTTATTGCTGGCGACTTGATAAACGTGGTTTCTTTTTTTGTGGAAACTTTTTCCACTATATAGTTATCTACTACATATTTTATCTTTGTCGTTAACGACGTTTGAAACACCTAGCTCACGCTGACGCGGAGTGAGTTGACACGATAATATTCAAAATTAACCACGGTTTTATCAGCCTACTTATTTAGGTTTTAAAGTGGGATTGGAGGTCATTTAATCATTTAAGTAAACCTGTTGATAGTGTTGATGCATATCAAGGCCGCAGTATTCTTTGGTTCAGGATATTAACCGTTTCCCAAACATCTTAAATGGGTTATTTATTCTATTATTTTAATCAAATAGTTATCTAGCCCGCTGGCCGCTCCGGCGCCACATGAGGCCAATAATCTAAAGATCAGATTGCTTTGGACTGTTTTAGGTCATTAATTTGTTCAGTTAAGCCCACGTGGGCTGAACACATTTTAAGGAATTGGCTATGTGGATGAAATAGCAAACATTTTTGCATAGTTTTTCGCTATGTAAGAATGCAGTTGTGATATGTTATTACATATTTTGAGGCTCCAGGAACGACCTGAACCAATGTTACAAAGAACCATTACATTAAAATGTGTTCACATCCTCATAAAGTAGCACGGGGTGACTCGTCTACTCATTATTTAGTCCGACAATACGTATTTAAATTATGAGTTTTAGGTTAAGATTACCGCCATAACACGTTTTTAAAAATAAAAGAGGGGAAAAGGACACCTACGTAAGAAGTGATGAAATGTACGGGTTAATAAACCCAACTACAAACTTAAAACGCTGTCATATTACAGCTTTTAATCTGTTTTTTAAATAAAGTAACCTCTATGGTTAATAAATATATCACATTCATGGGGTATTCGGAAAACTATTTCTCATACCTAATCATTGTTTTTGGTAACAATATTTTGCAAGATAAGTACTTGATGTGGTTTCAAAATGATTTTAATACTCATATAAAGATGGACCGTCAAAACAATTTTAAAGCTATGCCGAATAAGCCCATGACCCATGGGGTTTGATGAGTGTCTCAAAATTTTGTTTGGACCTCAGATCTCGGAACTACAGATCTGGGTACCTTAACCTCAATATCATATTCTTCATTACAAAACCAGAAGGCTACGTCATGCCATATAATGGAATGATTATATATCTTTATGCTTCCAACGAAAATCACGGGTCTTAGCCGCATACATACGTATCCTTAAGGAGAAAAATATTTGATTGTAACATCTTGCGCTTTCATAAGCTGGTTACCCAAAACAAAAAGGCATTTATATACGAAGAAAATTCTATCATCAGCATTGGCTTAACATCTGTACAAATTACAAATAAAACGCTTCGCACATGTGCGTCTAGCCGCCTAGGCGTTGTTAGCCTATGCCAATCCTTGGCTTAACATATTGGGTAAATAACTAACAAAAAATATTAGGGAACTGGGAGAGAACTCTCCAGACAAAAAGTCTAAGGTTAAGTTGTAGCCTGTTAACCAAGGCAATTAAAAGTTGAACTATTGTAGTACCACTACTACCAATTGCACAGGAGGTACTTTGTTTAGGACTGTATTCATACATGGATTCAATGACCTTAATACGTATACTCATAATGTATAACGAATGACTAAGTTATACTTATACAAAGCCTCAATAGTCTTGTTACTTGATATACTTACACTTCCTTCCTGGATGATAGATTCGTTTACCAAAAGAGTATCTTATGCTTAGGAGTTTTCAATGATGAAAAATTCACAAGTGTGCTTATCCTCAATATATGATAATAAGACTTTTTAGAATGATTAGATTATTTTTTTAGCACTTACCAAACGTGCCCAGATTATTATTTCCGTTAATAAAATTGGAACCACGTTACACATGGGTTCAGTATGGGTTATACCCAAGAGGCCAAGAATATTTCCGGCATACTAGAATGCTCGGGAAAATTACTAAAATTAGATTTCATAAAACGAATTAAGTACATTACGAAAGAACCATGGTTGTCGGAACATTAGTCATACCATGGGTGTTAAGGTTTTCAATAGCTGCGCACATTAGTGTTATACACTTTTAAAGTTGTAGCCGATTGAGCGAAATTTTTCTTTGCTACCAAATTTTGCCATGTCATAGCCATAAGGCAGTAATCATAATATTCACTGTCTATTATGTAATGCTGTAATTGCCGGAAATAAATAGTGACTATTTGGATTAAGGCATTAATGAATGGATCAGTTCCTTAACTGTTTTCTATAATATCATGTCATGCAAATCAATATATCAATATAATGTACCTATGTCATGTCGATTATTCTATGATACTGAAAAGAGATAAACGAGTTGTGAGAAATTTGACACACAATCCAAAACTTAAGTTTTTCGCTTATACTCTAAAAGTACCTAATGATACTGCAATAACCCTACTTACTGGCAATTGCAGAGTCGGGGTCAAAACATTAAAAACATACTAAGTGTATTAAATTGAATATTATAATGAAATAAACGTAAACATAAGTCATGACCTGACCTTGTTAGGGGGATGAAATAAAAAAGTAACAGGTTTTTCATAATTTATTTTAATATCATTATGGGTATATACATAATAGGTATATACATAGAATTTAAAAATGTTTCAAACTTTCCTTACCGACGAATAATAAGTTACAATAGAAAAATAGGTCACTGTGCACTTATCAATTCAGTCACTGCAGCTGCTGTCAGCTGCAATTCACATTCCTCCATATAGGTACACAAGGTATCTGATGTGTGAAGTGCACTTGAAGTTGTTATTTCCATTGGCGATTCAATTAATCACATTGGCGTTTCTTGACCACCAGGCGAATACAGACACGTCTCAATATATTAAATAGGCTTCAAATAACGGTACAGAAGCTTAATAGCAGCGTTTTACCTTACAATAAAACGCATATTAAGCGAAATACCTTATTTGAAGCCTATATTTTTAACTACGCCTGTGGCTACAACACTCAGTTGCAATAAACCAAGGCACATTTATTTTTCCATTTGAGGGTATTTGTTGTTCGCTGCTAGTAAACAACATTTTTAGACTATTCAATTTCGAAGATACGTCTTTATTTCATTTCACATTTGAATTCATAAATGATGCAACCGTTTGGTAAGTGGTATATTGCAACTTCGGTTAAATTAATATTTTGAGAACCAATGATGAAACATCGTTGCCGTCCCTACGGCACGGGTCGCCTGGTGGAAGGGGAAACCTGAATCGTAAAACTGGAGTTGCAAGTTGTTTACAGGTGTTCAGCTGTAGGTACCTGCTGTGAACCGCTACGCATCTACAAGCAGTATCGCTGTCTCTCAATATATTAAATAGGCTTCAAATAAGGTATTTCGCTTAATATGCGTTTTATTGTAAGGTAAAACGCTGCTATTAATTTTAAAATGTAGTACATATTACATTTGGGAGTAAAAGAGCTGGCACCTTCCTCGCTCAACGTATAAGTATTGCAATTCAGCGAAGAAATGGGCACTGCCTCAGGGCTCTTTAGACTTAGATTTTTAGTTTTCTTTTTTTTTAATTGCTTAGGTTATGATATTTATTGTATGGAATTTATAATTAAGTGTTATTAATAAATAAATAAATTACATCTTTGATAATAAAGTACAAACATATACATTCTCACTCACCTCGAGTGATGGATTGATAATATATTAGGGCAGTTCAGTGTTAAGTAGGTATGTGGAGAGTTCCGATATAAAACGCATCTCAGTTTTCTGATTATTCGCGACCTTGATATATACAATATCATTATTATTCAAGTCATATAACCATAGTACAATAAACTTGTCTAAATTATTAAGCTTGACGAATTTGCTTTTTGTTCGTACTGTTAAATTCAGAATGGTGGCAAACTGTCCAAATATTTGCATATCATTCAATATGAATATCGACATATTAAGTAGGTAATACAAAATTTGCTAATAAGATTAGGAATGAAGTACAACATGAAGGATATTATGTAAACCAAAATCTTCTAGGTGAGAGATTTTTGTGGTGTTTTCAAGCAATAGATAAATACCAAAGCGTCGCTTAACTCACTCTCTGGTAGTACATTGACAGCCAAACCACTGCAGCAGAAAAGACATACCTGTATCTGTATGGGTATTTTCAGTGACGGCCCGTCCCTCCCTTACCATCCTTATTATCTTCCTTATCTTACCATCAGATGTGATCGTGGTCAAACGTCTACCAATTCATAGAAAAAAAAAATAGTCAGGTCGTGCGTCGTTTGTCGTTTCAGCGAACGGTCTCATAGCGAAGAGTCTCGACCAACATCTGGAGAGACTCTCGCTACGTGGTTGGATCAAGGGTCAGATGCAGAAGACGGTGATCTTGGACACGGCGCGGATAGTCCGACGGTTCCTCTCTCTGCAGCCCTAACCACCGGCAGCTTGGGCCCTGCCCCGCTGCTGGCGGTCAGGGTTGCCTCCCTAGGTTAGGTTTTTTATGTGTTTATATATTTTTTATTGTTTTGTATGTGGTTTTGTATTTTACTTTTATAATCATATTATAAAAAAACCTAGCCTAAGAATTAAAACGAATAAAGAAAATAATATTGTAGTAACTTAAGACGAATAACATATCAGAGAGGCCTTATACTAAAGCAGTAATTTAGTACCTCATTCTTGAAATCGTCACATTTTTTTGGTATTTCATGTTACAAAAGTTTGTGTTCTCAGGTAAAACTTTCGCAAGGGTCTCTCCTATGAAGGGTCGTTTTTCTGTGACATTAACTTTGACGGTTAATCCACAGCGCTTTAGGAGTTTCCTTATTATCGCTATCAGTTAATTTTTTTTCCTATTTAGGTACTTAGTTTTTTAGCCACATCTTGTTCTTAGTTTTCTAACCCCCGACGAAAAAACGACGGGGTGTTATAAGTTTGACGTGTTTGTACTGTCTATCTGTCTGTCTGTTTGTGTGTGTGTGTGTCTGTCTGTGGCATCGTAGCTCCCGAACGGATGAACTGATTTAGATTTAGTTTTTTGTTTCAACGCTGAAATAGTCGGGAGTGTTCTTAGCCATGTTTCATGAAAATCGGCCCGCTATGTCGCGGTCGGGGTTTTTTTTTTCCATATTTTCATTTTGTTGTTATTTGCTACGAAACGCTTAAAAAGCGTTCGTTTTGACGTTGTTTTAGTTTATACATACTTATAAGGTACATTTAACCAATCTGAATCCTAGGCTTAATCCTAGGCCACTGTAGAACCCTTTCACAGTAAAAGTCAAACTGGCTTCAATAGCAAATAAAGCACGGTGTCAATACGACAGGGTTCTAGAGTGGCCTAGGATTCTTGGTTGACTGTAAGTACGTAAATATTTACTACATTGCGTCGCTAATTTTACGTTACGCGTAAAATTTCAATGTGCGTGGGTGACAAATTGGTTATCTATTTAAATCGTTGTCTATTTGAATGAAAGACTTGTATGCAAATTGTTTTCATTTGCAATTAAAATAGTTTCTGCTATGAATAGTGTTGGGGTGCTTACTATTTATTTTTTCCTATTTTTGTTCAAATCATTAAACATAAAATCTTGTTTAATATTATGTTCAAGGTTTTTTTTACAAGAAACAATTATTAAAAAAATACAAGTACATTTTGTGCAGGGGATGGAGCTGCCCGATAAGCAGAAAGTGCTTGTGTTGGGAGGTAGCGCTCTTCCCTTTTGTAAAAAAAATAAATTTTCAAAGTTAAATCTGAATGCATAACAAATTACAATGATCCAAAAAACAAGTGGATGGAGTTTTTGGACTGTGTGGGAGATGACAGTACATATCGTCACTACTTTTAAAAAAACTTGTATCTTCGTCTTCAATGAAAAGAAAATTGTAGTAAGTATGTATGGAATGCATATAGACTTACTGCGTTTTAACTTTGAGGTACAGCGTGAGATACGAGATTTTTTAAAAGTAGTGACGATATTATGAAACGGAATCAAGTGAATGAGAGAGAGGTATGGAAGAGGAAGACCCCAAATGTATGGGATGACAGTAATGAAATGAAGCAGATTAAAATAATAAACATAAGTAAAATCAAAAAGGTAATCATGGTCTATATCCCGGTCAATATAAGGCTATTGAATCTAACCGTGAATCATTCAAAACTCTGTATCATAAATGCCTGTTATGTAAACTTGTGTTTTATAAAGTTTATTCCTTTATGAAACACAAGTTACTGAATAAAACTACATCTTAAAGACTACAAGATTTCAATATTATCAAAATAATGTAGTTAGATATATGTATATAGTTATACATGCGTATTATATTATATTAATTTGGATTAGCTACCTTTTCCTAAAAGTTTGTATCTTAATTTATCAAAAACATGTTTTCCTGTGTTGAAATGGGAGCATATAATAGCTTAAACGATTAAAATAACGTTAACGGGTCGTTAATTAATTCAATCGACATTCTTCCAAATGTGACGTATATTACCTTAATCAAGGAAGTTAATATCTTTATTTATTGTTTACTTTAGCCTAGGCAAGGTGCTCGCGAGGAACACATATAATATAACTTTAACGGCATATTCTTGGTCACATTTTAAGACTAAAATGTCTTATAAACTTTTCTAGATTTCGTCTAGTTTCAGAGTTATTGCCAATTAAAAAAAAACATTTCCGTATTGTTACTCAGTAGAAAAGGTCTTCTTAACGGCGCGGGCGCTGATGCGCAATTGTGGAGCATAGTCTCACAGTAGTCATTGATAGATGGGGGGGTCACGTGGTCTATTTGTATGGCCAACTTAGGCTCCAGGGGGGGGTCATGACCCCCATGACCCCCCCCTGGATCCGCGCATGGATAGATGTCAAAATGTGACAAGAAAAACTTCCAAAAAATTTGGTTTTTAGAAAAATAAATTAAGGAACTCATTTTTATTGCCAACTTTATGGATAAAAGTTACTTTTTATGTGAAAATACGTCCAAAAAAGAAAAAAAAAAAACAAAAAAAATTTTTTTTTTGCGAAAAATTTTAAAATTCATATAACATTTTTTCTTTCTTTTGGCCTCAGAAACGCGTGGTTTAAGTTATGCGGGTTCTTGGCGAGCACCTTGTATAATAAAAGTAAAGTTAAAGATTGTACAATTTGTGCATGAATATGGAAATTGATGATGGAAAGGCAAACAACCAGAAGACACATTTGAAGTAGGTACCATGTTTAATAAAAAGAACAAATAAAGTTACGTACTTGTTATTTTCAAATGATGTACTTATCATGAGTATAAAACACATGCGGTTAATGAAAAAATATTTTTCTACTTGTCGACTGTAATCTGTCAATTAGGACACCACAGACTAATCTATAAATGCTAACTTTTCAGTGTTGGATACTCTATGGCAGTTCCGACTCAATTATAATAAGCTCATTATAGTTGACTTTAGTTAACTGTAATAATTTCAAAAATAGAACTTCATACAATTTCTATACTAATTTGCGATACCTGGCAAATTTTCCTGCATCTGAAACACATTTCTTTTTATCTGTCGCGTTATCGGCCAATCAGAGACGGTTATTACAAACAATTGGTTGCTAGGTAATTCGATGTTGATACAACGGTGAACGACTCTATTAACATTAATTTTAACTTGCATGAATGATGATATTTCCGTCCATTGATGATGAAGATGATGACTCGTAGAAAAAGTATTGTATACAATAGTGATATAATTAAGGTTTTCACTCTCGTACCGTACTATTAGGCCACTCAGCAAGCTTCGTGGCCTAAACATGGTACTCGACTGAAAAGCTTTGTATTATATCACGATTGTATAAAATACTATTATACTTACATAAATAGTTTACGTTTACTAAGTCTTGAACATTAATGCCATCATCGCTATGAAACCTCAACGAAATAAATAATGCAGATTTGAACAATCCATAACTCAAATTAAACTTCAACTTATTTACTTCTTTTTTTTTGCTTTCAAAATAGTTTTGTTGAATTAGTCTATCTATTTATTTGTTATGCAGTCCTCAGATTTTTAAAATGAACAAAATTTACTACAAAAATAATGTAACCTACTTAATCAGCGAGCGGCGCGTTCAGTCCACGGAGTTTAGCCGCCGCGTGAACCCCTATATGCCTGAAGAGGGGCCTCCAAATTGGCCCGAAACATATCGCAGTAATAGCGATATAATAACGTGGGTACAACCATTAACTATTTAGTCAGGTTTAAACGTTTTAATTTATCTACTTTTTAAAAGTTATACCGATACCTATACTAATTAAGCTTTCAATGGAGAAATATTCCATTCAATGAATAGCTGTACATTTTCATTGAATAAGATTTTGACATTGGTATTGGAAATTCGAGGAATCCAATACATTTCACGGGTTGGATTATTTCCAGTTAAACAAGCTTGGTCCAAGCGAATTTCAATGAATAGAATAGGATATACTTTATTTAACATCAAATTATTCAAATACCTAAAAGATGTTAGAGACAACACAACCTAGATGCTAAATGGGATCCAATAGTTAATACATAATTGTCTATAACTACACTCAATGAGTAAAAGCATATACTATATTAAAATTTGAGAGTCAATGTCGCTTAAAATTATATAGTACTTGTAGAAATATTAGTAAGGTACAGCGGGACAAGTCTCGACTGGGGGGCAAATGTAACTGGTCCATTTTTTCCATGTTTTACAATGTTTGCATCATTAAATAGAGTGTCTACCTGTTATAAATGGTAGGCGTGTTCAGTGGATACATGTAGAACTCAACATCATAGTGTAATAATGGAAAAAATGAATTAGTTACAATTGTCCCCCAGTCCAGATTTGCCCCGCTGTACCTTACTGCGTTGTAAGTATGCTCAATATTTAATGTAAGTCACTTTGATGACAAAATTATTTTCATCGATATTATTCTCTGTGAAAATAATTTAATAATTTATAATTTTCGAGAACAGGTGAATTGCTTCGTTTGAATTAGTATAAAATGATTACCTATTCAGATATGCCTCCTGCGCTATTACTAGGATTTACTGGGTAATTTCCACGTTTGCCTGATGAAATGAATACATTTTTGAACGTTTCTGAACAACTTCCTTAACAACTTATCAATCAAAATCACCAAAAAAAAAATTTTACAAAAGTACCGTACAGCCAGAAGTGTAGGTCCCTGACTCCTGAGCTAGGTAAAACCTGTGTTACAGAAGTCAGTGTCCTCTCCCAGATTAAGTTTTCATATAAATCTAATCTTACACTAATTTTGCTTAACGGCTAACATTTTTTGTAGAATGTAGGTAGGTATTTGGTATTTTGTTTACATCTAAACCGATCATCAAATATCAGAACTATCAGAAGTACGCAAATGTTGGCCTTATAATTTTACTTAGTCTCTTATAAAACGACTCCGTAAATTATATCTCACTCAACCATGATATGCCTTGCACGTGCCTAATAACCATGCAACAATGATAGCCCAGTACACCAAGGTTCACGTCAGATCATCTAACACTATTATTTGCGCTGAACCAGTATGAGATAAATGACATTAAATTGTATGCCACTGGTGAATTTCGCAATGCTGCGCTGGCGTTAAATGACGCGATTTGAAAGCGGCGAGCGGTCTGACATTTCAATTAAAGTTATGCGGCTACATGCTACATACATGTAGTTCGGCGAATTTGGCCTGATGGCGTCTCTTACATTACCCTCGAAAACCGAGAGAGAGTACTATTATGAATATACACAGAATCATATTTGGATGCACCTTCAAGCTGAAACACGTCCTTTACATGCGTATAATCTATTTTCAAGCTCAGCTTTGTGTGGCTAAATTGTGTCGTGTATTTCTAAAATGGATCCTCAATTTCTTTGTACACGTGTTTCGGTGCGGCTTAGCATCAGAACACATAGTCATGCAAGATTGCGACCTCTCAATATTCTTCTGTCCCTGACAGGGCTAGAAAATCACCAATGAGATGGATCGACCAAATCAAAACTAAAAGTAAAATCCATAATCCTACGGACCAAATTGACAAGTAAGTGTGAACGAATGTTGCCACAGTTTGGCCAGTGTCGTTCTTATCGATATTAAAATTATTATTACATCGTAGATTTAAGGTGCACCCAGACGGGACAATGAAATTGGCAATTTGATCGGCTAATTAATATACCAACTTTTTCTGTGATTTCGATAGATCAAAAGGTCTGTAGACCGCTAATTAGAGATATTTTTTTTATTTCGAAGCAGCAATAATATTATTCGAAAATTATATAGATATTTATGATAAACTTGCCATAGCGTGACAGATAATTTATTATCGTCGGACATGGTATTTTATTTTTTACCTACAGGCGCGGAAACCATTTTATGTTTTAAAACTAGTGGGTAAAAATGCATGGTATCCATCCACTACCTCGAAGATACATAGAACAAACCAAAATGTGTACCTCTTATTTGAAACTCATATACTTATTCTTGATTTAAACTTGTCTGTTGTATGTACTTTACAACTTGTCGATATATTGTTATCGACATATACCCTTCACTATTTTAATTTTGCTGTTCCTGGTATCATTTTACCTGTCAGTCATTTGTCAATTTAGTCCGTAGGATTATGAATTTTACTTTAGTGTTTTGTCGGCCATAGTAAACGGATGCTCTCGGAAAGTACTACGGGAAGATTGGAGACGATCGTTAAGTACGTCGTCGCACCAAGATTTACATAATAAGCATGATTGTCACGAATCTCTGTAAAGGCAATGAAGAAATGTGAGTGTGTTTAATAAAACGTCCCTTTGTCGGTACCATTAAGTTGTACCATTAAGGCGAGATCTACTTGTATCTTTATATGAATAAACTGACAAAGCGGCTTTATAGCAATCGACAAAGTGTGACGTTTTCCCGTGCACACTCACAAATTATTAAAACTCATACGAAAACACTTACCAGCTACGAAATTAGAAAAAAAGTCCTAGAATATTATCTTATATCTTTTTGTGAATGCATCTTATTTTATTCTGACATGTAAAATTCAATGTACATTTTCAATGAGAAAAATAAAAAATTAATTAATCTATGATTATTAATATCTTATTACTAGTTATTTTCTTGCTTAAGGGCAGTTGTGTTTTCTAGTTTTTCTAGACTACTTCGGGCTTTCTAGTTTTTGTCTAACAGCGAACGTCGATCCACACTTAGGTGTATTTGTTTATCACAAAATCATATCAGAGGCATCGCCGTATGAAAAACATCGGAGATTGAATTCCCCGATATCTTTGGGTGCCTAAGCTTTTTATGTCAGGCTTGAATTCATCAAAGACGTTTCAAAACCAATGACATTACAATTGATCTATGTACCAACATTGTGTTATCACGTAAGGATGTTGTTTTTGATACGGGGAAAAGGTTTGTCAAAAACAAACAAGATAGATGACAGGTTGACAGTACACATTTGTGAAGAGTGAAACGAGATATTGAGAAAAACCAGTTAAGGAAATCAATACCTATAAGCTGCAGCGTTATTTCTTTTACGGGGGAAGGGGGGGGGGGACTTAATGTTAACCGCACGTGTTAACGGGGGTAGCCAAGCAAGCGATACTTACCAATACTGAACCGTAAACATATCGAGTGGTTCGAAAAGTGGAATTTTGAGCGGTGAACATTAGAAAAATCTACTTACTACAAAGAATTAAACAAAAGCAAATCAAGAATGCACGATTCAAATTCTATCTAAATATCTAACTCTAAATATATAAAAGAAGAAACTGACTGACTCACTGACTGACATATCAACGCACAGCCAAAACCGCTGGTCATAAAGATTTCAAATTTAGCACGTAGGTTCCTTATAAGGTGTAGAGGAGCACTAAGAAATAATTTTTATAAATTCACCTCCCAAGGGGGTGAAATGGGGGTCCAAGGTTTGTGTCGGAAAACAATACGAGTATTACGTATTACGCGGGCGAAGCGGCGGGAAAAAGCTAGTTAATTCTAAGATAACAAGTTAAAATTTGTGTGAAATAGCTTTGCAAACATGCCTATAAAATGCAACTTATCAGTTTTGAAGCAACAGTAGAGCCTATACCGGTTGGCGTAGCGAAGCATTTTCTATCACTTGCACCGCAGCACAAACAAGGCGCGGTCCCGCGATCAATTGCTATAATACCACTAAATCCAATGCCCCCTAACCCATATGCGACCAAACAACCGCATCGCACCACCGTATTTGGCCAGGCTGGCTTAATGGTGTTGTGGCAGATTATTAGTGGATACGAAATATGTGTCAGGCGCTATTTGTAATTATGAATAATGTCTTGCTGATTAATTAGTGCTTAATAGTTCGTAATGATAGTGATAGAACTTACCTTGCCATGCACTAAAAATTATTAAAAAATAATTTTCACTTGTAAGGTAAACGTCCCAATGAATGACACTGACCCAATGTATGACTATTTCACAGTTTATTTAAAAAAATAAGAAAACGGTTAACGGTATAAACAAGATACAGGACTTAATCGATCGTCAGCGTTATCAATGAATTATGTTCTGAATTTGTGAATGATAAGTTTAGTAATTTTTATTCTGTGGGGTAGTTTTTGCAAGGAGGTGCATCTAGCTGGTTGTGCGTCGTAATTTTGACTAAATCTGTTAAGAAACTGCATTTTAAAAGTGGAAATAAAAACCAGGATTTTGATGTTACTGGTAAAACATCATTATAAACTGTTAGATGATACCTTAAACAATTGATTTAGTAAATTGAAAGTAGCTTATTTTCCTTACTTTAGTATTTTAAAGACATTGTCATTCACTGGAACAAATTTTTAGATTTTACTAGTGTATGACACCCGCGTCATTCATTGGCACAAAATGTCATTTCACAAGTTTCTATTTTGACAATAAATTAAGGAAGTAAAACATACGTATAATATACCCTGTAAAAATAAATGTGCTATCGATCACGTGAGTAGTGTCTGACATGGGTGTCATACACTGTTTTACTATGGATATAGAGTGAATGACAGGTACGTATTTACATGTCATTCATTAGATCTAAAGTATAGTGTCATACACTGGTTACAGATATAGATAAATAAAAGTAAAAATGCCTCTAAAATCTAAAAATATAGTTCAGATGACGTATTAAAGGCGTTAGACGAAGTATCGAGAGGGATGGCTGTTGCTACAGTAGCTAATAATTACGGAATTCCCGTATCACACTGTCATACATTAGGACAGCCTGTTTTTTTTTTCGTAGTCATATATTGGGACATACGAGTTTTCGCGTGTTATCCATTGGTACAATTTCAGGTCTCAAGGGAAACTGAAATTATAAAGAAATGTTATTACTATTGTACATTGTAATGTTCCACTGACATAAAGGAAGGATTGGTTCATAAATCTGCATACACCAGTAGTCTGTACGGGTGACATATAAGTAGTTTTCAGAGAAAATGTCTTAAATCCCGCCTAATAGTGTCATTCATTGGGACGTTTACCTTAATACTAATATTACATTCAATTTTTTTTTAAGTGAAACTTTTTCTTTGGTATGTTTTAGTAAATAAAGCTGTTAAAATATTAGATAAAAAAATAAACAAAATCTAAATATTCTGATTGCTATGCAAACACAACGCAAAACACTAACGTGACGAAGATTTGAGAGAATTGGATCCAGATGTATTTGAAAAACGGTAGTATACATAAACAATTTACTTACATTCACAGGTCAATTTCATAAAGCTTTTTAATATCTCAATCTATTATGAAAACTGTCAGCGCTATACTATGCTGAATATAGGCTTCGCATAGATTTAAGTTACTGTGTAACTTGGTCCTATAATAAATTATGGTTACTACTATTAAAAAAAAAAGTCCAACAGTAAACTCTAGGCTTCGCAAACAACCCCAATAGCTCAGTCCAGAGCTACTTAGTCTCACCTTAATGATATTATTAAGTTATAGTATAAGATGACCCGTTTCTTTTTCCCAATAAGGGTGACGACTACATAAAAAATATAGCATTCTGTTTAGTCCGTCATTTAGATCGTTCAAAAATACTAAACACATATTTTCGCTTTGTCTAATTAATAAAAAAATACAAAAGATACAGAGCAACAAAGTTCCGGAGTGCCGCTTGTGACGTCACTTTTAAATAAAAATACCCCCTATACCTATACCTAGGCGTAAAAAAAATGTGTCCAAATTTTTTTTATAATCTAACTGACGGACTTTAAATGGTTTTTTTATTCATCTCGCCTATTATTGCTCTAAAATTAAACCTTCGGCATTCAAATCGACATTTATAACGTTATGACCGACAAACGGCGGTGTACCTATCATAAACTTCGGCTAATATTGGCGCACATTTTGATTGGCCTGGTATTAAAATCAGGGTATCTAGCCAACGTCCTAACCGCTTACGTGCATGTCGCTATCGTGGCTACCAGTTCTCTTTATCAGTCATCTATATTGGCACGACAGAGCCCGTTGCGTTTCGATCGCCACGTGACGTCAACGATTGTCACTTCGGCTAAGCCGTCAGAAGTATAACGAGTTCCAAATCTGTGAGTCTGACGGTACTCCCAGCTCCTACACTGGTTGTTATATAACATTTAATAACATCATCACCCATCTTGTCCCGGCCGGTTTCGGCCTCAGCGACTGGGTTTGGTATGGCTATTGAGAGCGACGGTCATGAGTTCTCAGGTGGCTGACGTAGCCTATTTTCGCAGAGAATGTACGACCACACTCACTGCATGTCAACACCCCTCCGATGTAATTATAGTTTACTAGCGACCCGCCCCGGCTTCGCACGGGTACTATACCTACATGTAAACCTTCCTCTAGAATCACTATATCTATTTAAAAAAAACGCATCAAAATCCGTTGCGTAGTTTTAAAGATAGGACATAGGGACAGAGAAAGCGACTTTGTTTTATACTATGTAGTGATAGTGATAGTGATGATAGTGATGACCGCAGGTGACCGGGCCTTTATCTCGTCGCGCTTGGCGTCAAGTTCCACTCGCCTCTGATTTTCGAAGGCTTGCACTTTTGTTCTCACTGTATGCCTCCACTTCGGCCGATCTTGTGCCGTCTCTTAATAACAACTAGAGTGTGGGATCCATTTCTCAAAACTGAAAGTTACAAGTTACAAGCGGAAGTCTCTTTTCAACTTTTCATATTGGACATTGACAACCACTTGTAAATTGCAACTTGTAGCTTGGAGAAATGGGCCCCAGGACATTCTACAATCACTGATTATTTTATAAACTGAAATAGATTCGTTCCTTCCTGGTTTTTAGAATGCGTATTAACTTAATTCATTTATAAACTATCTTTTTCCCGCGGCTTCGCCCGCGTAGGTACTAATCTAAACTTGTTTTTCCATAAAAACTTTGTACCCCCATTTCACCCCCTTAGGAGGTCAATTTTGACTCTACATCTTATGAGGAACCTACGTGCCAAATTTGGAATCTGTAGGACAAGCGGTAACGGCTGTGCGTTGATATGTCAGTCAGTCAGTTTTTTCTTTTATATATTAAGATATACAGAGTGGGGCCTATAACAAAAGCAAAAAATTAAACTGTAGGTTTTTCTCCTTATACTAATCAACATTTGTTCAGCGACTTTTAAAAATAACTTTTATTTTGAATTTTAGTATAGCTTTTTCAATTTCGACGAAAATAATGCTAATAAAATAGCACATAGGTATAAAAAAAAAACAAAATAAATCTCAGAAGGCTCTACAGGGCGTATTATTGATATTACCTCAAACTTTAACCAGTCCGAGGTTTTAGTGCTAAGAACTTAAACAACAAATACTTAATTATAAGTTTGGTCCTAACACGTATATCAACTCGGCTAACAAAAATAGCATTCATTGCGTGATGAATTATTTCGTGTGAAAAAATAAAGGTAGTATTTTTTAATTAAATCATGTGAGAATATGTTCCGTACGGCTTCTACTAATAAAACCTTTATATATGAGGTAATATCAAAAATACACCCTGTATATCAGTTAAACGCATATCAAAGTGAAGAGTATTCCGCCATATTGAATTTCATCAACAAATGACATGTGAAATATGTCTATGTTTTCAATTAATTTAAATTTGGAACAAACATATCCTTTGTTTGTGTTGGGAGCTTTGTTTCATCAAATAAAGTGGTTTACGCTGTATTTTAAAACCTATTTTATCAGGTTTGGCATTGGTTTTTTATTTTATTTTTTATATTTTGATTGATATTTGGACGTAGTTACGCAATAACGTTCCAATCCACATGAAATTGTCATTAAAGTTTTAGACCTTGTATGAAAAACAAAAGTCTTTCATTTTAATGACAATTTTAGATGGATTGGAACGTTATTGCGTAACTACGTCCAATTTTCATAGAAGCTGGCATACACATCGAACACAAATAACTACACAGACAAATACTCCTTTTTGAACTCCTTTATTTTGCATATGGTTCTTATGTTGGCCGAATATACATACATATATTGTCCCTAGCAAAACCACAGAATATAATTATTATAATAGTACAAGTACAGAAGGCTTCCTGTTTTGATGTTCACGAAATTTCAGATTTCAGATCTTTATTGGTACAAAATACAGATCAAGTCGTATTAAAATCAATAACATGCATTTAAGACTAGGCTTAAATTATGCGATAGGGCCTATACCCTATAAAAAGGGGTTCTCACTCAGGAAAAAGACTCCTGAACTTATCTTACTTAGTTACTAATTAGTGTTATTGTGAATAAACTTTCATTCATTCATTCGTTATAATGTTAATTATTCTGGTGAGAAATAAACGGCTTTTTTATTTTATTTATTTTATTTTTTTTAATTATGCGATAGATATTATTACAATTACATGATAATCATATTTTCAGTTAGGTATATGTTTGAAATAAATTATCGGTCAAAATTATACATTAAATTAATTTCATTTTGCCGCCTTTTTTAACCCCTGACGCAAAAATGACGGGGTGTACGGTTATAGTATTTTATGCAACTGGTGGTTAAAAGAGGTCAAAAAAGGTGAGTGGCGTGGGTAACAATTTGAGGCGAAGCCGAAAATTGTTAATAAAGACGCCACGAGCATTTTTTGACTCAGTTAAACACCGTTGCATTGCATACAATACTTTTTCTACGACCAAGCACTTATTTTGAAAGAAAATTATAAATCAACAAATACCTACTTTCAGTCATCTTAGTTATCTAGTGGACCGCCTACCATTTTGAATATGCAGTTTGAGTGCAAACATGAAAATAAAACTGTCTATGGTATGGTTCTTTGAAGCCTGGCCACTAAAGACGAATCGAGCCGAGTTGAATCGAGTTCTCATACATTTGAATGCGATTCGACGCGTCGCCAATGAACGCAGCAGAAAACGAAGGAGTCTCGACTCTGCGAATTGGTTTGTTAAGTTGGTAGCAATGTATTTACTGAACTGTAACAGCTATATCGTGCTACTTCTACTAAATGTTTTCAGGGTATAGACTAGATAGACTTGTCCTGACATCTTTTATGTAGGGTTTTTAAGTTCTATGTACGACCTTGTAACTCACGAATAACAGTACGGGAGTAGAAAAAACCAATTTAGATTTAGTTTTGTTGTTTTGTGTTTGAAAACTGAATAAAATTAGTCGGGAGTGTTCTTAGCCATGTTTCTTGAAAATCGGTCCACTATGTCGGAGGCTTTTTCAAAATGTTAATTTTGTGGTTATAAGTGGCTACAGTATTCTTTTAACAAACGAACCGAACATGAGTGACCGACGGTAGGGTTGCCTATAGATTAAAACTCTTATACTTACTAATATCACTTGATATTACTGTAGGTACTGTCGAATTGGCCTGTTAGTCATTTGCGGTGTGCGGAGAAATGTGAACGCAACGTTGGTCATTCACATATTCCCTAGGGTCACGAGAGAACATAGGTATGTTAGGGCTCATATACATCCTGTTTTTATTGAATTCCACAAACTTTAAGGGAAGACCCATTACGTCAAATACAATTAATTTATCTACTCGTAAGAAACTAGACTATTAAAAAAATATCTATCGACTTATTAAAAAATAAAGATAATTGCTGAACACGTGTGTCACAGCCTTTACCAATTCCTAATGTTATTTGTTTTGACATGTGCCGTCAATCACTTAACACTAACTTGAATGTTATTCTTAAGGGTCTCTCACATAATAAATTCATTTATTATGTATGAAAGTAATGATTTTTTTTTGCGAATTTAACTAAAAGTGATATACAGGGTAGTTCCTGTTGGAATTAACAAAACTAAATCTATCTTACTCTAACAAGTATATTGTTATACTTTCTCTTTCATAAATGTAAACTATTGAATAAAAAACAACAGCCCATAGTTCCTAATCTTAAGGACTTCGTTTGTACTTTAGTCCCTTGGTAGCTATTAATAGGAGCACACCTTGCCTTACTATATTGCGATAATATATTTCAACTCTTATAAATCGCCATGTGTCTTTTAATTAATTGCCCTAAATCTAATAGGTTATGGGCCCAGACACATTTAATTAGATTTTTGTAAATAGTGTTGTGAGATTCATTTGTGGACAATGTTGTGTAAATATTAAATGGAACATTAACCCTTCAGTGGTGAATTGGTGATAAGAAGAGTATGCGGAACTTACAAGTTCAATAGTTAATAAACTATCTACGTTTTTTAATGGTGTTTGATGGAAAAGGAGTCGTAAACCTAAAATAATGGTGGATTTGAAAAGCAATAAAACTGAGGCAGCCATTGTTCAGTATTTGATGTACTATTTGAAAACATATACCGACTTAGGAGAAGAAAATTATATTGCCGCGGGTTTAAAATCTGAAGAGAAATAACAGTACATCATCAAGTTTTCAACGAACGTGTGCGAACTGATAAAAACGGATGCAATATTATACCTATTGTTAAATTAAAACAAAATACATGCTGACTCAACTGACGTTTGCCGTGTTTAAGGACCAAAGCTTCGAACCTTCAATAATAACAGAGTATTTCTCTTTTCGCTGCCAGCAACGCACTTACAACATTTGTGATATTACAGATATATCTGTCTGTACAATAATTACTTAACATTAGTGACTGCTTACTGATCCGTCCGCTAGTTTGCTTCTTATCCCATAAAAAGGGGCATATTATCAGAGTACGCGTTAAAATAGCAATTGGATACAGTAACTACAACGACATGAAAGTTGTTCCATTATCTGAGAAGGAGTAAGGAATATGTTTGTGACCAAGAAAGAGAGTTAACTATGCAACGCAGCGCTCAACGTTAATGCGCTAATGGTAATGACGAGAGACAACTGTAATATAATTGATCGACGTGAGTGCTACGTGGGCTACGTCTACCATATGTTTCCTGACAGTCAAAGTAATCAGCAAACCTGAATTTACAGCACCTTCCTATGCTGACATACTTGTCAGCGTATATCCAATGATGGAATCATGGTATTGACTTACACACCAGTAAGTGTAAGGTGTGGTACGTATGGTATAATTATATTTATTATTCTTTTACATTCCCTGAGTATGTTTTGGAATACTTGTCGTCACTTTAATTAACAATACAATTAATATTATAGAATTGTGACTTTTGAACAGGAAGTACGTATTAATTAGTATTTGTACTTTATTTTTGGGTCACTACACAAATACGAAACATCTAATGCTATAAAATTTAAATATACAAGTATTAAGTACAACAGTGGAGTTAAAATACGCACGTCAAATATCTTATTTCCTTTATTATTGTTGAAGTCCCATTTTTGACGTGTTGTGAATAGTGACGCTTCATTTGACTTGTAAGGGCAAAACACATGTTTTGTTGAATTGGCCCACTGGTGCGCCCGATAGATACTTGAAATCTCATAAATTAGTATTTTTTTTATTTTATTATTAAAGGAGCTCAGTTTTTTATATTTGTCAGATTGTCTAAAGAAAGTATCTGAGAATGATGACATACGTATTTAAAGTGGCACATATTTATACATTTACAGTTTCATGTGCTCTGCCTACCCCTTTATGGGATACGGGCGTGACTGTATGTAAGTATGTATGCATATTTATGTTGTCTTAAATGGCATTATGCTTAAATATAAGTACCTTTATGATATTAATGATGTAAGAACGAAATAACATTTTATTGTTGTGTTACTTCATGACTGAAAACTCGTTCTTTTGAATTAAATTAGCACTGGTATAATAATTGTAATACATCTTTGTGGTCATATAAAATCCTCGAGGTATATGGTTCTGTGTTTGTAAACATAATTTAGTTATGTCTTGAGCCATATGAAAAAAAAAAAAAAAAAAAAAAAAAAAAAATGATAGCGCAGTATGTCATTGATTGAATTCCATAATGACATTCAGAGTGTTTCTGAAAAGTCTGTTTATCGACCATGTGAGTCTGATTATCAACCATGTGAGTCTGTATGAATTCCATAATGACATTCAGAGTGTTTCTGAAAAGTCTGTTTATCGACCATGTGAGTCTGATTATCAACCATGTGAGTCTGTATGAATTCCATAATGACATTCAGAGTGTTTCTGAAAAGTCTGTTTATCGACCATGTGAGTCTGTATGAATTCCATATGGACATTCAGTTTTTCTGAAAAGTCTGACTATCGGCCATCTGGTCTTGAGGGAAATGGAAATTCGTTAGACATTCGGGAGTTTTCCGAAAAGTCTGTTTTTGGGCCACATGAGTTTGAGGGAAATGGAAATTCGTTAGACATTCGGGGTTTTCCGAAAAGTCTGTTTTTGGGCCACATGAGTTTGAGGGAAATGGAATTTCGTTAGACATTCGGAGTTTTCCGAAAAGTCTGTTTTTGGGCCACATGAGTTTGAGGGAAATGGAAATTCGAAAAATGTCTTCAGGATTTGTTGTGTTATGATTAAAACTATTGTGTGTGTGTTTGTATAATTGACATGTCCATCGTGGTTCAGCGTGGAAACGCGGCCACTGTGTGATGGTCCATCGTGGTTCAGCGTGGAAACGCGGCCAATGTGTGATGGGTATCTTTGCGTCGCGTCGGAAACGATATTTATTTATACATTTACAGTTTCATGTGCTCTGCCTACCCCTTTATGGGATACGGGCGTGACTGTATGTAAGTATGTATGCATATTTATGTTGTCTTAAATGGCATTATGCTTAAATATAAGTACCTTTATGATATTAATGATGTAAGAACGAAATAACATTTTATTGTTGTGTTACTTCATGACTGAAAACTCGTTCTTTTGAATTAAATTAGCACTGGTATAATAATTGTAATACATCTTTGTGGTCATATAAAATCCTCGAGGTATATGGTTCTGTGTTTGTAAACATAATTTAGTTATGTCTTGAGCCATATGAAAAAGGTGTAAAAAAAAAAAAAAAAAATGATAGCGCAGTATGTCATTGATTGAATTCCATAATGACATTCAGAGTGTTTCTGAAAAGTCTGTTTATCGACCATGTGAGTCTGATTATCAACCATGTGAGTCTGTATGAATTCCATAATGACATTCAGAGTGTTTCTGAAAAGTCTGTTTATCGACCATGTGAGTCTGATTATCAACCATGTGAGTCTGTATGAATTCCATAATGACGTTCAGAGTGTTTCTGAAAAGTCTGTTTATCGACCATGTGAGTCTGTATGAATTCCATATGGACATTCAGTTTTTCTGAAAAGTCTGACTATCGGCCATCTGGTCTTGAGGGAAATGGAAATTCGTTAGACATTCGGGAGTTTTCCGAAAAGTCTGTTTTTGGGCCACATGAGTTTGAGGGAAATGGAAATTCGTTAGACATTCGGGGTTTTCCGAAAAGTCTGTTTTTGGGCCACATGAGTTTGAGGGAAATGGAATTTCGTTAGACATTCGGAGTTTTCCGAAAAGTCTGTTTTTGGGCCACATGAGTTTGAGGGAAATGGAAATTCGAAAAATGTCTTCAGGATTTGTTGTGTTATGATTAAAACTATTGTGTGTGTGTTTGTATAATTGACATGTCCATCGTGGTTCAGCGTGGAAACGCGGCCACTGTGTGATGGTCCATCGTGGTTCAGCGTGGAAACGCGGCCAATGTGTGATGGGTATCTTTGCGTCGCGTCGGAAACGACGCGGGATGGTTTGTTTTACCGACAGCTTTTATACAAGTTTTGAGATAAAATATCCAAGCACAAATTTTAAATTTAAATATTTATAATTATAATTTTAGGTGGTTGAGAGTAGATAGATCAATCGAAACTCAACAGTTAAAACAAAAATTAAACAAATAAAAACTAAATAGTTTAGATCAAAAATAATATATAAATTAGTCTAAACATATAAAGTCCATTTTTCGTTGCACTTGTAGTTAAATATAACAAAATTAAACAAATTATATTTCTTTGTGAAATACATGTGCAGTTACACTAGTAGGTATATAGTTTTTTTTTCAAAGCAAAAAGATTTCCAGAACACATAATATAAGTAGATACCTTCCTAAATTGCATAAATAGGTACCATTGTTTATAAAAATCATAACTCTACTTTTCTTTCAATATCTAGTCATTCACACAAAGATAGTAAGAAAATAATAGCACGATGTTGCATCATAGAAGGTATATAATTCTTGTAGCCGTCTCTCTTATTTTTTATTAGACCAACTGGGAATGCAACAATGCATAATATTATTTATCTTTAAAATTTACAACTTTGTCTAATACTCATTAAAAAATGGGTTCCGTATTATAATGATTAAATACTTACCTACAAATTTTATACTCGAAAATTGCAAGTGAAAGAGTCTTATAAGTCTTTCAATTATATTTTATTTGGTTAGCTAAATATGACCTCCTCTCAGAACACAGCAAAACTAATACCTAACACTTGGTTATAAATAAATATAAAAACCTAATTCTATTTTAACCATTATCTAGTAGGTACAGACAGTGATAATATTAAATAAATTTCATTTTAAATGATATACATACATTAAGAACTATTAATCATAAATAAAGAGTCAAATTAAAAGAATTGTATTTAAAATATAGCAACACACAATAATAAGTAAAATAAAGCAATACTCGTATTGTTGTAGCATTTTAAATAACTATACTTAGCTAAACAAATCTTTGCATTTGGAATGTGAAGTAAAATAATGCAAAGAGTTCCAATTGAAGAACAAAGGACTTTGTAGAAATAAAGTGGTGTTCTTAGCCAACTTAAGCTAATGTAAACAAGGCGATACGTTTCGTTATGCTAAAGAGTGTCAAGTTGATTCTCACGGATAAGGAAATCATAAGTGAGCCGAACAGTGGACACTCTATAGGGGTGACAAACTTCTATGAAGTGGTTTTCGGTAATTGTCAAACAGCAAAGTGGCATTGATAAAGCTGAACTTTTAAGTTCATTGATAAAGGATCAAATAGATTGTTTCTAATTCTATTATACATATATAATTGGTGGTAGTTAATACAATGTGCATGTACAAGCACAGACAGGTTAGTTCTAAAATATATCTACATATGATATGAACCTGTCAGAGAAAATGGTACATGAGTAATGTATAGAAATGTGAACCTTATGTATTCCAGTACAATCTTACAGAATGATTATGAAAATAATATACAGCTTGTGGTTTATATAACTATAGTTAATTGACAATAGTGAAAGCTGAAACTACGTATTATAATTGATACGTATTTAACTAATAAGTTTTATGTCATGATTTATGAATGGTTGTTTTATTGTGAAAGTAATATGTTTCATTATGTATAGTTGTAAGAAACTGTGGTAATGTAGTAGTAGGAGTAAACACTTTATTGCACAGAATAAATTATGTGAAGTACAGACAGTACAGTAAATAATTTTAATGGTTATGTACAGAGGCGAGCTTATTCCCTTTAAGGGATCTCTTCCAACTAACCGTAGAACAACTGTGTATTTTTAATTTGTTCATGATGTACAGTTTGTATGAATGTTATACCTATGAAACATTACAATATGAATACATGTCATATACCTGTTGACATAAATTAAAGCGTATAAAATGTCAGCGTTAATATTAAGACTTAAACGTTATAAGTGTCTGTGAAATTTATATTTATGTGTGGTTTTATGTGGTTATAAATGTGTTGTATTTAAACGACTATGTTTTGACTTATAATAGTTATAATTTACTTGAATCGATCTGATCAATCGATTCTGGTGTGTTAAATCACATATGCATAATTGTGTTCTATGTTCTTAGATATGGTACCATATAGGTAGGAAATGTCAAACAAGTTGGATTGTATTTTAGAAATAAGTTGATGACATGGCTGGTAAGGTTTTACTGGGTTTCCCTTACCTTTGAACAAATGTTGGCCATAATGTTTCCCAGAAAAAGGCGGGTGATGCTGTTATTGTTTTGTATAATGATTTTAATCATAGATTTATTTTTGAGGGGGCGTGTTGGAATTAACAAAACTAAATCTATCTTACTCTAACAAGTATATTGTTATACATTCTCTTTCATAAATGTAAACTATTGAATAAAAAACAACAGCCCATAGTTCCTAATCTTAAGGACTTCGTTTGTACTTTAGTCCCTTGGTAGCTATTAATAGGAGCACACCTTGCCTTACTATATTGCGATAATATATTTCAACTCTTATAAATCGCCATGTGTCTTTTAATTAATTGCCCTAAATCTAATAGTTCCTGATAATGAACCTAACAACGAGTCGAATTTAACGGAAAACAAAAAAAACACGGTGTACACGGTACGAGAACTCGCATGCGAGTTGTAATACATTGCGAAAATTGTATATGTAACCTCAACCGTACGCAATGAGTAAGTCTTCTTACTTTTTAATATAAAAAGTTTATTTACACCAATTAAATACTGGTTGGCCTTAGCCTTTGACTCGCCCGCGCTAGGCATGCGATAAAACCTGCGCGCGCGCCGACGTATAATGTCCCGCGTAATTTATAGATCGCGTTCAGCGTGCGTAGCCGAATGTACAAACGCTCACGAAACGAAACGCTCGTATATCTATCTCTATCGCTCTTGCGTATTGGCGCGACAGAGCCAGACTACCTTGTAGAAATGCCATTCGGCTACGGGGCCAGAACAGAACGGAATCGTTAATAGCGAACTGCGGTTTACGTAATGTTGAGCGAAGGATGTCGGTAATTGGATGTTAGAGAAATAGTTTGAAATGAATGAATAATATAGGACATTCTATCCATACACAAATAGGGGATATTAAGCAATATTTTGCTCAGAGGGCGCCACTTGCACATTAACGGCCTTGAACCCTGTTCGACGTATTACCCCTTTGTCTAAGTGTAATTTGCAAATGTTAAATTTGTTTTTCAAGTCTGCGAGCGATATTACATATTTTATAAATTAACACGTTCACTGCGTTACGGGGGTTTTTGAACCCCGTACACTGTCATCACTCAGTGCGGGTGAGAAAAATCGTGTTCACTCCGCTGGTGCGGAAGCTGTGTTTTGGTCATTTTTACAACTACGAAAATCACAAATATACATTTGGATTTCTGTTCAAAAGTATTATTTATTGATATATTAATTATATACGGGGTCCCAGGAACCCCGTACCGACCAGGGGGCAAAAATTACCTTCTAGTGCGATACGGGTCTCCGTGAACCCCGTAAAAGAATTTGCTGGCCCGTACGGGGTTGTGGGCACAGTATCGCTAGTGCATTGCTTACTGAAATACTTGTTATCGGCAAATTAAAAATGAAGCGCTCTAACCACACGTTAGAACTACTATATTCTAAAAACAAAGGTTATCCTACACAGTAAACGTCAAAATCATCACAAATTGACATCTAATTAAAGGCAGGTATGTATATATATGTTTTTAATACGTAAAAACGGTGGTGCTTTGTTATTATTTTATTTATCTTTGTTACTTAATTATATTAACTACTTTCACAAAAATACAAGAGTGGGGAGTATCATATATTTGATGTGTAATGTTTTTATTAATAAAAACATTACACATCAAATATATGTATTAATACAGCACATGCATCGATTTTTTATTTCCCATCACTACTAATTTATCGACCTTAATACATTACATGCGTTACGGGGTGTACTAAGCCCCGTATTTTTCCAATTTTAGTGCGATACGGGGATAAAATAACCTCGTATTTTCTTTTGTATATAATTTTGTGAGTTTTTATCGTATCCACGTGCGGGGACAATGAGACGTAGGAAATTTCATACTCTTACAGTTAGTCGAAAAAAATATTGGAAAATTCAATATTTCAGGAACTTACAGCACTTTTAACAGACTTAGGCATACGGGGCACTTTTATACCCGTAACGCACTACGATGTAAACTATTACGGGGCGGATTGGGCCTCGTAACAGTCGTAACGCACTAGATTTTGGGTTAAGGTTTTGGCTTGCCGCAGCGAACGTGTTAAAGGAAAAATGGAAAAATTCACACCTCCGGCAGGACTCGAACTTGCGACCTTGATGGGCTGTTAAGATGTATTTTTACGGGTAGATGTTTGCTATAACGCCACCCTAAGGCGGTTGAGAATTGAGGGAAGGCATGGATAGATTCGCAATTTCGCACGCAAGGCCAGAGGTCGTAGGTTCGAGTCCTGCCAGAGGTGTGAATTTTTCCATTTTTCCTTTAATTTATTAGTACATTACGATACAAGTGCGTAAAAAAGGAAGTTCGAAACGAGTGGCGATAAATTAAAACACGACCGTACGATACACGTGCGAAAAGGAAATTCGTAACTCGTGTCGATTTAAAACACTCCCTTCGGTCGTGTTTTAATTTATCGCCACTCGTTTCGAACTTCCTTTTTTACGCACTTGTATCGTAATGTACTATAATACTATTACAATACTTGTCAATTCGCAAGTGTGACAGGGAAGCAATACGACAAAGGTGGTTCACTTTTGACGCTAGTGAAATCTTAAAAAAAAATGTTTATGGCATAGTAAGTATGAGTTACTCTATTATTTACAATGTGTGTTAAAGTTTTGCACCCTGGCAGCAGAACATCGACGTAATATTCCTTATTGACAGCCCCACTGTTTGGTCAAGATGTGTTTATCACACAAATAAATGTTCTTACCGAGATTCGAACCCAGGACTTAGGTCAGGTTCACTATCCTCTAGGCCAGTCGTCATAATATTCTTTAAGACTATATGTGGTCAATTTTCCATACAAATGCTCTCGACTATTTCCTCCCTGTTTTTTGAAGATAGAGCAATGATTTTTTAAACACAGATTATTATCATTTTTATCTGTGTCGGACCGTTTTAATTTTTTGGATATTCCTATTTTTAAAGACGCTAAAGCCCATCAAAAACTTCCAAAAACGGCCTTATTGGTTATGGCGCAAAAAAAGGTGTAGTATTCAAAATTGGTAAAAATTAGCCAAAAATTGATAATGTTTTGAAGGAGGAAACAGTCGAGAGCATAACCTCGATTTTAAAGATTTTTATGAGTTGTCCTGAATGGACAATTTCTTTTCGATAAATCTGGTTAATAACACTAGTATATTTAAATAAAATTCCCAAATTGAAAGGGGGGCCTCCTTTGCATTATAGTATTTTTGCTCCTGTAGCATCTTAGACGTAGCATGCCAATGTTGCAATTATTTAGATTAACATAATTTTAATTATCAAAGTATGATTTGAAAATAATATGCTCCAAATGTGCTTAGGAATGTTAAAATATGTCTGCACGACGCATATTTATTAAAACACTTCATATACATGACAAAAGGTACCTAGTTTGTATGTTCTTTAGTCTACTTCACAAGGAAATAAGTACTAAACTTGTCCATACAATTCCTCGCGAGTCCTTTCAACTTTGAACACTTGACGAGCACTTGATACGGAAGTTTTAATAAGCAGAACTACTAGAAATGTTCTCACTGTGGCCATGTGAAGAATTGTTGGGGGGGATGTTCCTTTACATCATCATCATCCTCCTTGCGTTATCCCGGCATTTGCCACGGCTCATGGGAGCCTGGGGTCCGCTTTGACAACTAATCCCAACAAACAAGTATGGGTAACCTTGACGCTTATTCCTTAATCCACATGCACCATGAGATTGACTTTTTTGTTTGTTTCATGCTTACTTTTTATTAGATTTAGGGCAATTAATTAAAAGACACATGGCGATTTATAAGAGTTGAAATATATTATCGCAATATAGTAAGGCAAGGTGTGCTCCTATTAATAGCTACCAAGGGACTAAAGTACAAACGAAGTCCTTAAGATTAGGAACTATGGGCTGTTGTTTTTTATTCAATAGTTTACATTTATGAAAGAGAAAGTATAACAATATACTTGTTAGAGTAAGATAGATTTAGTTTTGTTAATTCCAACACGCCCCCTCAAAAATAAATCTATGATTAAAATCATTATACAAAACAATAACAGCATCACCCGCCTTTTTCTGGGAAACATTATGGCCAACATTTGTTCAAAGGTAAGGGAAACCCAGTAAAACCTTACCAGCCATGTCATCAACTTATTTCTAAAATACAATCCAACTTGTTTGACATTTCCTACCTATATGGTACCATATCTAAGAACATAGAACACATATGCATATGTGATTTAACACACCAGAATCGATTGATCAGATCGATTCAAGTAAATTATAACTATTATAAGTCAAAACATAGTCGTTTAAATACAACACATTTATAACCACATAAAACCACACATAAATATAAATTTCACAGACACTTATAACGTTTAAGTCTTAATATTAACGCTGACATTTTATACGCTTTAATTTATGTCAACAGGTATATGACATGTATTCATATTGTAATGTTTCATAGGTATAACATTCATACAAACTGTACATCATGAACAAATTAAAAATACACAGTTGTTCTACGGTTAGTTGGAAGAGATCCCTTAAAGGGAATAAGCTCGCCTCTGTACATAACCATTAAAATTATTTACTGTACTGTCTGTACTTCACATAATTTATTCTGTGCAATAAAGTGTTTACTCCTACTACTACATTACCACAGTTTCTTACAACTATACATAATGAAACATATTACTTTCACAATAAAACAACCATTCATAAATCATGACATAAAACTTATTAGTTAAATACGTATCAATTATAATACGTAGTTTCAGCTTTCACTATTGTCAATTAACTATAGTTATATAAACCACAAGCTGTATATTATTTTCATAATCATTCTGTAAGATTGTACTGGAATACATAAGGTTCACATTTCTATACATTACTCATGTACCATTTTCTCTGACAGGTTCATATCATATGTAGATATATTTTAGAACTAACCTGTCTGTGCTTGTACATGCACATTGTATTAACTACCACCAATTATATATGTATAATAGAATTAGAAACAATCTATTTGATCCTTTATCAATGAACTTAAAAGTTCAGCTTTATCAATGCCACTTTGCTGTTTGACAATTACCGAAAACCACTTCATAGAAGTTTGTCACCCCTATAGAGTGTCCACTGTTCGGCTCACTTATGATTTCCTTATCCGTGAGAATCAACTTGACACTCTTTAGCATAACGAAACGTATCGCCTTGTTTACATTAGCTTAAGTTGGCTAAGAACACCACTTTATTTCTACAAAGTCCTTTGTTCTTCAATTGGAACTCTTTGCATTATTTTACTTCACATTCCAAATGCAAAGATTTGTTTAGCTAAGTATAGTTATTTAAAATGCTACAACAATACGAGTATTGCTTTATTTTACTTATTATTGTGTGTTGCTATATTTTAAATACAATTCTTTTAATTTGACTCTTTATTTATGATTAATAGTTCTTAATGTATGTATATCATTTAAAATGAAATTTATTTAATATTATCACTGTCTGTACCTACTAGATAATGGTTAAAATAGAATTAGGTTTTTATATTTATTTATAACCAAGTGTTAGGTATTAGTTTTGCTGTGTTCTGAGAGGAGGTCATATTTAGCTAACCAAATAAAATATAATTGAAAGACTTATAAGACTCTTTCACTTGCAATTTTCGAGTATAAAATTTGTAGGTAAGTATTTAATCATTATAATACGGAACCCATTTTTTAATGAGTATTAGACAAAGTTGTAAATTTTAAAGATAAATAATATTATGCATTGTTGCATTCCCAGTTGGTCTAATAAAAAATAAGAGAGACGGCTACAAGAATTATATACCTTCTATGATGCAACATCGTGCTATTATTTTCTTACTATCTTTGTGTGAATGACTAGATATTGAAAGAAAAGTAGAGTTATGATTTTTATAAACAATGGTACCTATTTATGCAATTTAGGAAGGTATCTACTTATATTATGTGTTCTGGAAATCTTTTTGCTTTGAAAAAAAAACTATATACCTACTAGTGTAACTGCACATGTATTTCACAAAGAAATATAATTTGTTTAATTTTGTTATATTTAACTACAAGTGCAACGAAAAATGGACTTTATATGTTTAGACTAATTTATATATTATTTTTGATCTAAACTATTTAGTTTTTATTTGTTTAATTTTTGTTTTAACTGTTGAGTTTCGATTGATCTATCTACTCTCAACCACCTAAAATTATAATTATAAATATTTAAATTTAAAATTTGTGCTTGGATATTTTATCTCAAAACTTGTATAAAAGCTGTCGGTAAAACAAACCATCCCGCGTCGTTTCCGACGCGACGCAAAGATACCCATCACACATTGGCCGCGTTTCCACGCTGAACCACGATGGACCATCACACAGTGGCCGCGTTTCCACGCTGAACCACGATGGACATGTCAATTATACAAACACACACACAATAGTTTTAATCATAACACAACAAATCCTGAAGACATTTTTCGAATTTCCATTTCCCTCAAACTCATGTGGCCCAAAAACAGACTTTTCGGAAAACTCCGAATGTCTAACGAAATTCCATTTCCCTCAAACTCATGTGGCCCAAAAACAGACTTTTCGGAAAACCCCGAATGTCTAACGAATTTCCATTTCCCTCAAACTCATGTGGCCCAAAAACAGACTTTTCGGAAAACTCCCGAATGTCTAACGAATTTCCATTTCCCTCAAGACCAGATGGCCGATAGTCAGACTTTTCAGAAAAACTGAATGTCCATATGGAATTCATACAGACTCACATGGTCGATAAACAGACTTTTCAGAAACACTCTGAATGTCATTATGGAATTCATACAGACTCACATGGTTGATAATCAGACTCACATGGTCGATAAACAGACTTTTCAGAAACACTCTGAATGTCATTATGGAATTCATACAGACTCACATGGTTGATAATCAGACTCACATGGTCGATAAACAGACTTTTCAGAAACACTCTGAATGTCATTATGGAATTCAATCAATGACATACTGCGCTATCATTTTTTTTTTTTTTACACCTTTTTCATATGGCTCAAGACATAACTAAATTATGTTTACAAACACAGAACCATATACCTCGAGGATTTTATATGACCACAAAGATGTATTACAATTATTATACCAGTGCTAATTTAATTCAAAAGAACGAGTTTTCAGTCATGAAGTAACACAACAATAAAATGTTATTTCGTTCTTACATCATTAATATCATAAAGGTACTTATATTTAAGCATAATGCCATTTAAGACAACATAAATATGCATACATACTTACATACAGTCACGCCCGTATCCCATAAAGGGGTAGGCAGAGCACATGAAACTGTAAATGTATAAATATGTGCCACTTTAAATACGTATGTCATCATTCTCAGATACTTTCTTTAGACAATCTGACAAATATAAAAAACTGAGCTCCTTTAATAATAAAATAAAAAAAATACTAATTTATGAGATTTCAAGTATCTATCGGGCGCACCAGTGGGCCAATTCAACAAAACATGTGTTTTGCCCTTACAAGTCAAATGAAGCGTCACTATTCACAACACGTCAAAAATGGGACTTCAACAATAATAAAGGAAATAAGATATTTGACGTGCGTATTTTAACTCCACTGTTGTACTTAATGCTTGTATATTTAAATTTTATAGCATTAGATGTTTCGTATTTGTGTAGTGACCCAAAAATAAAGTACAAATACTAATTAATACGTACTTCCTGTTCAAAAGTCACAATTCTATAATATTAATTGTATTGTTAATTAAAGTGACGACAAGTATTCCAAAACATACTCAGGGAATGTAAAAGAATAATAAATATAATTATACCATACGTACCACACCTTACACTTACTGGTGTGTAAGTCAATACCATGATTCCATCATTGGATATACGCTGACAAGTATGTCAGCATAGGAAGGTGCTGTAAATTCAGGTTTGCTGATTACTTTGACTGTCAGGAAACATATGGTAGACGTAGCCCACGTAGCACTCACGTCGATCAATTATATTACAGTTGTCTCTCGTCATTACCATTAGCGCATTAACGTTGAGCGCTGCGTTGCATAGTTAACTCTCTTTCTTGGTCACAAACATATTCCTTACTCCTTCTCAGATAATGGAACAACTTTCATGTCGTTGTAGTTACTGTATCCAATTGCTATTTTAACTCGTACTCTGATAATATGCCCCTTTTTATGGGATAAGAAGCAAACTAGCGGACGGATCAGTAAGCAGTCACTAATGTTAAGTAATTATTGTCACAGACAGATATATCTGTAATATCACAAATGTTGTAAGTGCGTTGCTGGCAGCGAAAAGAGAAATACTCTGTTATTATTGAAGGTTCGAAGCTTTGGTCCTTAAACACGGCAAACGTCAGTTGAGTCAGCATGTATTTTGTTTTAATTTAACAATAGGTATAATATTGCATCCGTTTTTATCAGTTCGCACACGTTCGTTGAAAACTTGATGATGTACTGTTATTTCTCTTCAGATTTTAAACCCGCGGCAATATAATTTTCTTCTCCTAAGTCGGTATATGTTTTCAAATAGTACATCAAATACTGAACAATGGCTGCCTCAGTTTTATTGCTTTTCAAATCCACCATTATTTTAGGTTTACGACTCCTTTTCCATCAAACACCATTAAAAAACGTAGATAGTTTATTAACTATTGAACTTGTAAGTTCCGCATACTCTTCTTATCACCAATTCACCACTGAAGGGTTAATGTTCCATTTAATATTTACACAACATTGTCCACAAATGAATCTCACAACACTATTTACAAAAATCTAATTAAATGTGTCTGGGCCCATAACCTATTAGATTTAGGGCAATTAATTAAAAGACACATGGCGATTTATAAGAGTTGAAATATATTATCGCAATATAGTAAGGCAAGGTGTGCTCCTATTAATAGCTACCAAGGGACTAAAGTACAAACGAAGTCCTTAAGATTAGGAACTATGGGCTGTTGTTTTTTATTCAATAGTTTACATTTATGAAAGAGAAAGTATAACAATATACTTGTTAGAGTAAGATAGATTTAGTTTTGTTAATTCCAACACTTTTATGTAAAATCTTGACAAGAAAATCCCATATCTTGCATAAAAACTACCTAAGAAGCTGGCTTCACAATTTTAAAGTGCCTTGCAAACATTCAACGTGTGCAATATAACACTTTAAGTTCTCGCGCTTTGTACACATATTTAACGTTGGGAAAAAAGGTAAAATAATGTTAATTAATCGCGTTCGACCTGTATGTGACTTTAAATATTCAACGTGTGCCCCGTAAGATCCGTAACCAAATAATTGTTATGCTTTTGCGTTGTACTTTTACTCCGGCCTAGATGAAACCAGTCTAGCCAAAGTGACAATCGATGACGCTACGTCGTGGCGTGGCCATCGAAATGTAGGCTGTCGCGCCACTATAGGGTAGATACGTAGGCAAATGCATAAACACAAGCATAAGGGCCTGGCCACATGGGCGCGTTGCGGCGACGCACCGCAAAAATTCTGCGTTGCGTTGCCGCGCCGCCAGTTTTTGCGGCAGGAAATCTGCGGCGCGGCACCGCGACGCAAGAACTCGCGGTGCGTCGACGCACCGCAAAAACTCGCGGCGCGGCACCGCAACGCAGAATTTTTGCGGCGCGTCGCCGCGCCGCCAAAACTGGCGGTGCGTCGCCGCGCCTCGATAACTATACACAGTGCAGAACTTCACGATCAGTCTTTATCCAGAGTCCAGACATGGATCCCATTACGCGCATTCTGCTCTTGCTCGTATTACGGAGGCGCTTAAAAAAAAGGAGACGAAAAGAAGATGCTGGGTCAACCCATATATATATATATATATAAAATGAATAATGACGGAACTCATTTTGAAAGGAAATATGCGGCATTAAAGACAAGTGAAGTGAAGTTCAAAGAATATTTCAGAATGACAATAGCAAGTTTCGAAGAACTGGTCTTTTAAATCTCACCTCGAATAAAAAAACAATATATATTTAGAAAACCTGTCTGGAGATGCTGGGATTAACTAAATATGCCGAATACCGAATATTTACCGAATATTCGGCCCATCTCTAAAGTGGACGAAGGACGAAAGGACAGCCTTATAGACAACAGGCAGGCAATTATGGTCGCGCGATAAATGATAAAAATATCAGGCCGTCCCTATCGCACTATTTGTAAGTGCGATAGGGACGACCCGATGTTTTATCATTTATCGCGCGACCATGATTGCCCTGCAGCTTCTTATTGCTATCGGTGTCGAGTACTTATCTAAGTTAGGTATCTATTTTAAATATGACGGTGTAATTGTGTGCAGTACAGTACCTACAGAAAAAAATGGTACAGAAATTAAAAATAATTACAGTACGCTGAACCAAAATAATACAATATATTACTTACAATACTATATATCATATAATTTTCCTCAGAGCATTTTTCCTGTCTTTGTGTATACTACCTACGGTTGGCAACCCTACACCGCTCAATGTGGCATTTGCACGATACGGCAACGTGCCGCGGCGGCCGGCCGTGTCGCAGTTGTTAGCTAAGCTACCCTTGTGTGCGTGCGTGATGACACGATTCGCTGGTTGTTCTTTTAGGTATTTAAGTACTAATTCTATTCTTTTTTTTTAATTCAAAATATCTTTATTCATGTAGGCCTAGTTACAAGCTCTTATGAATAGTTCATTACATATATATTATGATCTTAATCTAACCTAATTATCAGAGCAATTTATTGTTGTAAATTATTGTTCATAATAATATTGAGTCTATAATATACAATTTCATATAAAAATAATCGTTAAACAAAAAATATATAATTAGGTATATGTATATATAAAAATACATGTCTAGAATATTTCTAGGAAAAATCCAATGTCCAAAAAAATACAATATTAATTTCATCAACAATAAATGAAAATGAAAATGAAAATGAAAATGAAATATTTATTTTTCAAGTAGGCATATTACAATGCGCATATGAACGTCAAATAAAGCTACGCCGGCTCTAACCCTACGCCTCAGCCTCGAGAAGATTTCAGTCCCCCCTCAGTTGGGAGGGGGGTATCCACTATGGGACCGGCAAGAAACTCGGCGGGCAACTTCTTTTCAAAACATTACATCTTATAATTAACATGCATTAAATAACAACATACAATTTAACATGCAAAAGTATTCATCAAAGAATATGAACAGACTAGGTACTCTATGGAAATCAATTTCAATAAATTATATTATTGCTTAATAATACGTCGTTCTTCTTCAGAGAAAACATATCAAATTGTCATAGAAGAAAAAGATAATAATCTCAATATCATTAAATATGTAATTTACCTACACAACATAAATAATAATAATAATAAACGTAAAAATAAGAAACCATTTCGAATAACAATTAATCCCACGTTGTTTTATCATTCATGTAGTCTTGTGTTGTATAATAAGCTTTGGAAATGAGTACACGCTTTACATGATTCTTAAATTTATTAATTGACAAGTCAGTAATATGATTCGGAAGTTTATTATAAAATCGAACACAATTACCCATGAATGATTTTTTAATTTTACAGAGCCGTGTGAAGGGCACCGCGAGTTTATGTTTATTTCTAGTATTTATATTATGTACATCACAGTTTTTCTTAAAATTACAAATGTTTTTATGTACATACATAATATTCTCATAAATATATTGACAATGCACTGTCATTATATTAATGTCCTTAAATTTATCTCTAAGTGAGTCTCTATGGTTCATTTTATATATTGCTCGAATAGCCCTCTTCTGCAGAATAAATATGGTATTTATCTCTGAAGCACTGCCCCAAAGTAAAATACCATATGACATAATGCTGTGAAAGTAACTAAAATAAACTAATCGAGCTGTTTTCACGTCTGTTAACTGACGGATCTTGCTCACTGCAAAAGCTGCAGAACTAAGTCTATTCGAGAGGTTAACAATATGGGGACCCCACTGAAGTTTAGAATCTAAAGTTATACCAAGAAAAACTGTACTATCTACCAGTTCTAATTCCTCATCCTTCACAACGACACTTGTTTGCTCATTCCTTACGTTACTATTAGTGACAAACTTAATACATTTAGTCTTTTTTTCATTTAATAATAAATTATTAGCATTGAACCAGTTCACTACTTTAGAGATAGCATTGTTTACATCACTGTGAGCTTGTTGCTGTCGTTTGAGTTTGAAAATAAGTGAGGTGTCGTCTGCAAACAATACTATATCATGGTGGGTCTTTACAAGGAATGGCAAGTCATTTATGTAGATAAGGAACAGGAAAGGCCCCAATATTGATCCCTGTGGTACACCCATAGAGACCAATGACCCAGTTGATCTCTGTCCATTGACATCTACCCTTTGTATTCTACCATTTAAGTAGGACTTGAGTAAATCTAGTGCTGATCCTCTGACTCCATAATAATGTAGTTTCCTGATCAATGTTTCATGACAAACACAGTCGAAGGCCTTAGATAAATCACAAAAGATACCTAAAGCATCTTGTGACTCCTCCCAGGCATCGAAAATATGCTTAATTAGCTCAACACCAGCATCGGTTGTCGAGCGACCCCGTGTGAAGCCAAATTGCTTATTATGCATTAAATTATTAACGTTAAAATGTCGTACTAATTGAGAAAGAACTAATTTTTCAAATATTTTACTGAAAGTTGGCAGCACAGATATTGGTCTAAAGTTAGTGGGGTCAGAGTGGCTGCCGGATTTAAATAAAGGAGTTATTTTGCTATGTTTCATTAGATCAGGAAACTCGCCGCAGTCAACACTGTTGTTGAATATAACTGCTAAGTCAGGCGCTACAACCTCAACTAAGGATTTTACGGCATGGACGGAGACCCCCCAGAGGTCACTAGTTTTTTTGACATTAATTGATTTAAATGCCTTTACTATATCTGAGGTACAAACATGTTCAAAATAAAGGTCTCTACAACACTCAGGAACGTTTTCCTCTAATAATGTGACGGCAGATAAGGGTGATGAATTTAAATCCTTAGTTGTGAATGCTGGTATCTCGGTGAAAAATTTTTCGAGGTGAATTTTTTTAGGTGTTTAAGTACTTTTAGGTATTTAAGACGCTACAGGAGCGAAAATGGAAAGGAAAGGGAGCCCTTTCAATTTGGGAATTTTAGTTAAATATACTAGTGTTATTAACTAGATTTATCGAAAAAAATTGTCCATTCAGAACAACTCAGTTAAAAGATATTGCGAAAAAATCTTTAAAATCGAGGTTCCGCTCTCGACTGTTTCCTCCTTCAAAACTTAATGATCCGTAAGTGCGTTTTCACATTATCCGATCCGATATCGGATGTAGGACCGATATCCCATACATTACAGGCGCCATCTTGTATTTTTTCCATTGAAATCCTTACGACATCCGATATCGGATCGGATAATGTGAAAACGGCCTAACGGAATTTAATTACTAACAAAAATAATTGATTAGTCTATAATTTGGATGTTTAGATTATTGCAATACATTAAGACGCTACGGGAGCGAAAATGATAAAATAGAAAGGAGTCCCCCTTTCAATTTGGGAATTTTAGTTAAATATACCTACTAGTTTTATTAACTAGATTTATCGAAAAAAAAAATTCCATTAAGAACAACTCAGTTAAAAGATATTGCGAAAAAATCTTTGAAATAGAGGTTCCGCTCTCTTTTCCTCCTTCAAAACTTATTTAAACGGAACGAAATTTGAGAATCTGAATAAAAATGAAATAATCTGTGTCGGACCGTTTAGATTTTTTGGACAATTGTTACCGATCTTGAGTATCCCTTATTCGAGCCATATTGAAAAATGCCGTTTTTAGAAATTTTTGATTGGATCTAGCATCTTTTAAAATAAGAATAGCAAAAAATATCAACACGGTCCGACTCAGATAAAAATAATAATAATCTGTGTCGAAAAAATCATTGCTCTATCTTCAAAAACCCAGGAGGAAATAGTCGAGAGCGTTTGTATGGAGAACTGACCTGTATCGTATCGTCTTAAGAAATCTGATTTCAAAGGTTTAGGTAGGAAATCTAATCATCAATATTATTGCTGCAATGTAAAATTATTTTTTTCTTTTTTCTCCGTGTTTTCTAACGCAATTATTTTTAGGAGGCGGTTTTTTTTTTCATGGTTTGTTTAAGGTACACACCGACATGCTGTAAACATTTTTTAGTTTTTCGTAAGTTAGTCGTTAACGGTGGTCTACAGCTAAAATTGATCTACGACAGAAATGATCTGTACATATTAAAGTAAGTAGGGAAGAAAACCGCCATGCTGAAGTGTATTTGTGCATGCCACGTCTGGTCTGTCGCATGCATGGTGAGACGACTTGGACGCCTTTATGAGTGACTGCATGACCGGAAAAATAACACCAGAGGGAGTTGAGGAAATCAAGGGGAGAGGCCTTTGCCCAGCAGTAGGGCACTATAACGGGCTAATTAAAAAAACCTGTACCAGTTTAATTTTAATCTATTTTTAAGAAATGTTCCTACTAAAATGTAGATTCTAGCGAAAAAACGTACCTAGGTTTTTCCAGTTGAACATTATTTTTAGCTGCAAGCCACTATTTACGATTTAATCGATTTAAATAAAACTTGCCTACTAAATTATCCATTTGCATATTGATCGTAGCGAAAACACGTACGAAAACGACGTACGTTTTTCTGTTTTACTTTTTTAAAGGCACAGGTCACACGTTTTTCATCAAATCTATGTCGTACCGTTTAGGTTTTTTGGCTAATTGTTACCAATCTTGAGTATCACTTTTTTTGCGCCATAATGAAAAAGGCCGTTTTTGGAAATTTTTGAGTGACTCGAGCGTCTTTAAAAATAAAAATATCAAAACGTTCCAACACAGATAAGATTAATAATAAATAACAATCTGACTGGGAACAAATCAAATTGTTTTATTGAATATTTTTTTGATTTGTTATTTAATAACCTAACAAAATTAAAATTTTGAAAAAACTCCCGACCGCGACATAGTGGACCGATTTTCATGAAACATGGCTAAGAACACTCCCGACTAACTCAGCTTTCAGACAAAAAAACTAAATTTAAATCGGTTCATCCGTTCGGGAACTACGATGCCACAGACACCCACACACACACACACACGCACGCACGCACGCACGCACGCACGCACGCACGCACGCACGCACGCACGCACGCACGCACGCACGCACGCACGCACGCACGCACGCACGCACGCACGCACGCACGCACGCACGCACGCACGCACGCACGCACGCACGCACGCACGCACGCACGCACGCACGCACGCACGCACGCACGCACGCACGCACGCACGCACGCACGCACGCACGCACGCACGCACGCACGCACGCACGCACGCACGCACGCACGCACGCACGCACGCACGCACGCACGCACGCACGCACGCACGCACGCACGCACGCACGCACGCACGCACGCACACACACACACACACACACACACACACACACACACACACACACACACTCACACACACACACACACACACACACAACTTATAACACCCCTTCGTTTTTGCGTCGGGGGTTAAAAATAGTCTTTCGCTATATCGTAATGCTGCAAAAGGATTCATATAGGAGGTGCAAGCACTAATTGTTGCCTTGGGCCTTGTCGTTTTTTCTTTCGTGTATGATGTCTATTTCAATTTATAGAATAATCTGTGTTGAAAAAATCAGTCTACCTTCAAAAACCAGGGAGGAAATAGTTGAGAGCATTGGTATGGAAATTGAACCGTCCTGTATCGTCTTAAAAATATAATCGATTGTCGATTTAGCCCCGCTCCCCAGCTGCCAGCTTACAGACCTGAGGTTGACTATGATAAGAGAAGCATCTTAGCAGGTTGCCTCAAGGGCCTACTCCAAAATCCTGCCAGATTTCCGTCCATAGTCCATAATAGTGCGTAATTTTATTTTCACGAATTTATCGGATTCGGATCGGACGTAGTTCGAAAGCGCTCTATTTTTAACGTAAGTCTATCGTCATATTCAGATAGAACGAATATTTTCTTTACAAATTGTCAAATCTTTTGGAAATTACATAAAAGTCATAAAATTATTTATTTAATTAAATTTTGAAAAAAACCCCCGACCCCGACATAGTGGACCGATTTTCATGAAACATGGCTAAGAACACTCCCGACTAACTCAGCTTTCAGACAAAAAAATCAATCTAAATCGGTTCATCCGTTTGGGAGCTACGATGTCACAGACAGACACACACACAGACAGACAGACAGACAGACAGACAGACAGACAAACAGACAAACAGACAAACAGACAAACAGACAAACAGACAGACAGACAGACAGACAGACAGACAGACAGACAGACAGACACGTCAAACTTATAACACCCCTTCGTTTTTGCGTCGGGGGTTAAAAATGTTATTATTTAAATCTACCCATCGATGTACCCATTGCGGAAATATAAATTAGAGAGGCACTCCATAAATGTCAATAAACCCTTAATTGCATGATTTTACTTTTTTTAACAATTTACAGATATATGACACCATGGTGGTATATATGCTGGAAAAATAATGAAAAAAAACCGGCCAAGAGCGTGTCGGGCCACGCTCAGCCGGCGTATCATGCTTCCAATTTTATCACTTATCCGCGTGGATAAAGCATCCGTCACGCTTTGGCAAGTATGTCGGTGTGAGAGTGACTGTTGTCTTATCCACGTGGATAAGTGATAAAATTGGAAGCATGATACGAGTACAGTGTGGGGTTCCGTAGTTTTCCGTATTTTTCTCAAAAACTACTGAACCTATCAAGTTCAAAACAATTTTCCTAGAAAGTCTTTATAAAGTTCTACTTTTGTGATTTTTTCATATTTTTTAAACATATGGTTCAAAAGTTAGAGGGCCGGACGCACTTTTTTTCCTTTAGGAGCGATTATTTCCGAAAATATTAATATTATCAAAAAACGATCTTAGTAAACCCTTATTCATTTTTAAATACCTATTCAACAATATATATCAAACGTTGAGGTTGGAATGAAAAAAAGTATCAGCCCCCACTTTACATGTGGGGGGGTACCCTAATGAATTTTTTTTTTTCCACTTTTTATTTTTGCACTTTGTTGGCTTGATTGATATACATCTTGGTGCCAAATTTCAGCTTTCTAGTGCTAACGGTTACTGAGATTATCCGCGGACGGACAGACAGACATGGCGAAACTATAAGGGTTCCTAAAGTAAAATTCATAATCCTACGGACTAAATTGACAAATGACTGACAGGTAAAATGATACCAGGAACAGTAAAATTAAAATAGGGAAGGGTATATGTCGATAACAATATATCGACAAATGTAAAGTACATACAACAGACAAGTTTAAATCAAGAATAAGTATATTAGTTTCAAATAAGAGGTACACATTTTGGTTTGTTCTATGTTTGTTCAAGTTTCTAATGGGTCGGCAACGCGCACGTGACACCCCTTGAGTTGCGGGCGTCCATAGGTTACGGTGACCGCTTTCCATCAGGCGGGCCGTATACCTGTTTGCCACCGACGTGGTATAAAAAAAAAAAAAAAAATCTTCGAGGTAGTGGATGGATGCCATGCATTTTTACCCACTAGTTTTAAAACATAAAAAGGTTTCCGAGCCTGTAGGTAAAAAATAAAATACCATGTCCGACGATAATCAATTATCTGTCACGCTATGGCAAGTATGTCATAAATATCTATATAATTTTCGAATAATATTATTGCTGCTTCGAAATAAAAAAAATATCTCTAATTAGCGGTCTACAGACCTTTTGATCTGTCGAAATCACAGAAAAAGTTGGTATATTGATTAGCCGATCAAATTGCCAATTTCATTGTCCCGTCTGGGTGCACCTTAAATCTACGATGTAATCATAATTTTAATATCGATAAGAACGACACTGGCCAAACTGTGGCAACATTCGTTCACACTTACTTGTCAATTTGGTCCGTAGGATTATGGATTTTACTTTAGTTGACCGCGGAACCCTAAAAATCTATCACCATTTTTTTAATATGAAACAACGTAACTAAAAAAAGATGATTTTTAATAGCATATTGAAAAATTCGAATATTGCTTAGTATTTTATCGTGAAAAACTGTACTAAATCTACTATTGATTCAATGTTTGTGATGCTTGGAAAAAAATCCATCACCAAGTAAAGAAGGGTTAAATATAAACGACACGAAGTTTAATTCGAACACAACAGTTCACAATTGCGAGCAGAGGCGACGCACCGCCAGTTTTGGCGGCGCGGCGACGCGCCGCAAAAATTCTGCGTTGCGGTGCCGCGCCGCGAGTTTTTGCGATGCGTCGACGCACCGCGAGTTCTTGCGTCGCGGTGCCGCGCCGCAGATTTCCTGCCGCAAAAACTGGCGGCGCGGCAACGCAACGCAGAATTTTTGCGGTGCGTCGCCGCAACGCGCCCATGTGGCCAGGCCCTAACGTTACGCCGTGCCTTGCGTGCCGTCGCGTCTCATACTTCCATATCGATAAGGTTTGATTTCGTATGCGTCGCATCGCCGTCGCGCGACCATCGCGGGACCGTCGCCCACGCAAGCCACGGCGTTATTGTAGCAGAGCTAGCTTTTCTATCACTCTTCCATATTGGTGCGAAAGAGCCAAAGGGCGTTTCGATCGGCTTCTAGCGTCAACGATTGTCATTTTGTTTAGGCTGGCTAAGGAGAGATAGGGAGAGCTAGCTACGATACGCTTACGAAGCGTAAAGTGACGTTGGCTAGGTATCCTGACGGCAGTCTTTGATGTACGCTCCGCATAAAATTGTCGTAAATTATCATAATTTAGTAGTTTCGCTTCGGTTGGCGAGATCTGTCTTGGACACAAAAAGAGAAACATTAGGAAACGGCAAAAGATAACGTTAAAGAAAAATCTTCAAGGACTACTTGAAGAAGCTGATAGTGAAGTACCTACTATTCGGTGGTCTGTGTATTAGTTAAAGTGGACCTAGGCTGGCCACGTGTACCGTGTGCCGAATGACTTGTGGGCCAAAATAGCCACTGAGTGGGAGCCCCTTGAGTCAAACCGAAGATCCGGCAGACATCGTCGACTGCTTTTTGAGAGACTGGCCATTGGTCACTCAAAACCGAAAATAATGGAAGAAGAGGACAATATTCATATTCATATTCATATTCATTTATTCATAAAATTAACAATTTTACATGTCAAAGTTAAAGTTAAATTATCATAATTAGGGTACAATACAATATTACATTTTAAAAATAGAAAATACTCTCAAATAAATACAATAGGTTATACACACAATTATTTATTTATTAGTAAAACATGTTTACATGACATTACAGTAAAACCAATGCGTCACGAAACTTAGATAACAAAAAAGAGAGAAAATAAAGACAACAATAATAATAAAATTAAACAATAACCTGTAACTATTTGGCACTATGGCTAGGCACCTCTTTAAACACTTATAGTAAAATAGTTAAGTTGAACGATCTCTAGTTCGGCTCTTAAAAAAATGTTTTTACAATTGAACTGACCTAAGTTCACCAAAACATCCAAACTAATGGTAGATTTTTTATAACTTTTGTTACTTCCAAATGATAGATTTTTATCAACTAATAACACAGAAACCACTATGTCATAAATAGAACCAGATAGTATCTATAGTAATCCACAACTAATACAAAGCTGTAATCACCGATCGGCACGCCAAAGGGCTCCCATATTAGACAGCTCTGCTATTGCCACCGCTACAATGAATCCAGCTCAAGAGCTACACAAGCTTATTCCACCGTCCCCATTTTACCATCGGACACACAGCCGGTTTCCAAATAAGATATGCCGCGAATTCGCACGAAGCGCTTTGCTTCTTCTTTTCTTGTGCGCACCGGAGGAGTGGAATTCCTTGCCGGTGGCTAATATTTCCGAGCTCATGTAGCCCGGCCACCTTCAAATCTAGGGTGAACAATCATCTTCTGCGCAAGCTCACTCCATCCTAGGCCACGTCTTTGCCTTTGGCTAGTCTGTGGCCAAGAGTAAGTTCATTTATAAAAATATCCCACAATCGACTCCTATAGCTCCCGTGGGTTTTAAGATTTTAATAAATACACGTCACAGAAATTTTACGTGAGGTTTGCGCTATCGAGTCGTCATTCGCTTGCCCTTATCCCATTCACTTGTCGACTCAGCACGTCTTCCTCTTCCAAACATATCTCTCAACCGTCATCTCATCATTAACATTTCGTTTTATATCATCTCGCACACAGTCCATCCACCTTTTTCCTCGATTTTCCTCTCCCGTTACTTCTTTCCACTCATACGTAATACCTTTCTCGTCACATGACTTTTCATCCCTTGTGCTATCGAATAATTTTAATACGTCAAAAATGAAGGAAAGGAAGAAAATACTAACTAATCCATACTAATATTATAAATTGTTTGTTTGTTTGTTTGTCAGTCTTTCACAGCAAAACGGAGCCACGAATTGATGTGATTATTTAAGTGGAGATAATTGAAGGGATGGAGTGTGACATAGGCTACCTTTTGCTTTTTTTTTTTAAATTGTAGACTGATCACCGAATGATTGACTAGTCACACCTGATGGAAAATGAAGACAGAGTCTAAGATGGAGCTCGCCGATATAGTAATATCCTATTCACTCTTGATTCTTTCTAAACCTCCAATTCCCTAAAATGGGGTCTGGAAGTTTCTATGGTGCATTCTGCAAGTTTCGAATTTAACGCGAGCGAAGCCGCGGGAAAAGGCTAGTTTCTGAATAGTCTAAATTCAAGGTGAGAAAGCTTACCGCGTTGGGAAGGACAGGCAGCGGCAAGCGGCTGGTTACATCAAAGCGGTAGTAATTACTCTATCATGCCCATGCAGCGCCAGTGACATCTGCTTAAACCAATGTTAATTAAATTTGTAGCTTTGTACAGAAACAACCACGTTGTTAGTTAATGTTAGTTGATTCGTAAAGCGATTGTGTTGTTTGAGTTCTCTAAAAAAAGTTGGTATTTTTACAAATTTTAGAATAATTAATTGTTATATTTTTGAGCTATGAAAGCGGAACAGATAATTGATTTGGACATGTACAAGCAAGTTTGGCTCCTACGAGTATGTGTCTATGTCGCATTAGATTGTCCAATTTCGTCACTACTTTTAAAAACACTTGTATCTTCGTCTGTCAATGAAAAGAAAATTGTAGTATGTATGTATGGAATACATATAGACTTACCGCGTTTTAACTTTGAGGAGCAGCGTGAGATACGAGATTTTTACAAAATAGTGACGATTTGTTATTTGTCAACTTTTATATTCGCCCCTTTTTTGCTTTTGTCACCCATTTTAATTTAGTCCCTTTCTTCGGCGATTTTTGTATTATTTTTCTTATATTTGTTTCTTAATCTCCTTCTTATTCCAGCTCATTCGTTATTATTATAATAACATTTATTTTCGGTTAGGAATAACGTACCATCAGCAACATCATTAATTATTTGTTATCCTATAACGAATATAAAATGTTATGTTTGACAAATGTTCACGTCATTGTGAATGACATGTTTAACGTATTTCACAATTTTGTTTTTTTTTTAACATTATGAGTTTTAATTAAATACTACAAAACACATTACACAGGCAATCTTAAATTAAAAAACAATACCACTAGTCACATTTGTCATCCGCAATTTCACAATTTACATAATATGTTCAAATTCCTCCCATGCTCAAAAGAGTTACCATTTGTACCAGATGTAATAGGCGACTTTTACTAGTTGTACCAACCAAAAACCTGTCACTGTATCAAGTACCATTGTGGTGTATAATTACATCTAAACGAGCATTAAATAAATGCAAGTCACATCGCTACTTGCCTGTCAAGTATTCAAGTTATTGTCAAGTCGTAAGTGCCCGCGGCACGGCTATTGTTGGGTGCTGTTTGACGGGATCCGTCACAGTATTGTGCATTGAGAGCCTGTTCTGATGCAAGCGAGACACAGTAAATGAGAAACAGTAGGAATACCCAAGAAAAAAATGACTGCACACTTAGACAATATCATCACATACTCTTATGCTCCGTAACGCAGCGTAGCTCTCTATTTTCCGACAGTCAATTGCGTTTCGATCGACAGTAACGTCAATTGGGTAGAAACTTTTTTTTCTGATAGAATACTTTATAGCGATCACGAAAAAGTGGCGCTTTTATTTTTATTTCGTATTATTTATTAATTATCTTTTTTTAGTTACCAAAATGACGTTAGTTAAATTTAATGGCGGATGAGGTGACAATGCCTTTGTGCATTCTGAATGTATGAAATTTCAGTGATCGGTGTAACGTATTCTATCAGAATAATATATTATTTGCCTATCTTCAAAAAAACTTTAGCTACCCAATTGTCTCTTCAGCCGGCTGGCCTAGCCGAAATGACAATACTTGACGTTAGACGCCGATCGAAACGCAGTCTGGTTCTGTCGCGCCAATACAGAAGAGCGGTAAAAAATTTGAGATAGTTACGAAATTATCGTAAGCGTTGGTGCATTTGGCTACGTACCCTGATACATTCTGACTTTCCGATATTCTCAGTGAAAATGCTTCCTTATTTGTTTTTTTGTGGAATTTGCTTTTTAATTCAACATTTATCAACTGCTAAAGTTTGTTAAAGCTCCACGCAGCAGCGATAAACGCTTTGTGGCGGCACGCAATCATCAAATTTGCCTAAAAAATCAAATTTATAAGCCCGCTTTAATGTTGGGTAGTAAAAATATGTTTTGTTTGTTATTAAAATTTGATGTATTTTAAATATTATGTTACTCGTTTTGAATAATGGAAGTGATTTTTTGTCTATGCCGTTTAGAAAAACTAGTTTTAACTTTACAAACAAAAGATATTTCAACCCAATCTGTTTTTATGATATTGTAAATCACATGTGATGATACGAGTAAATACAAAAGCAACCAAGTATTTTTTTTTATTTTTTTTTTATTTATTAAAGAACAAACAGTCATACAATATACATATGTAAACTTAGCTATATTGCCAAAATTTAATTAATTATAGACCTATAGTTCTCCAATTTACAAAAATCGAGTTACAATAAGAGTATTAAAGTATATTTATTACCTACTATATGATAGGCAGTGTAGTTAAATACATTAAGAAGTGTAAGAGAAATTAATTCAAAATGGAAGTACAGTCTGAATACTTATAATATAGGTAGTAATTGTTTTTATTTTTATTGTATTTTTTACTAATACTACGCAATTTCTTAGTCTTGGTATTATTATTTATATTTTTGTATATAATATATTTGCTGACTGACTTACTGATCTAAATCTACCACAACTAACTTCTGTTTTAGAAACCCGATACTTTATTTACGTACGGCATTTTGCCGCCCATTGCAACGACCGGTCCGGTCTAACAGGCCCTACTATTAAACAGAATGACTTACTTTCTTTATTTTACTATGACACTTAAGTCATTTTAAAGAATGTGTTACATTTATCTGTAACCTGCTTAGAAGTAGTCTAAAGTTGAATTAAATCAATTTTATTAAGCCCTTTTTAAAATTATACGTCGTTCTTGTATGACTAAACCGTTTTGCTGACTCGTTTTACAAGTTTTTATTAGGTGTGAATATATCTCATTAAGATGATCACTGCTGTTGTTGCGATTTTTTGTCACGATCTAGTTTAAACCTAACACTTTAAGTTCTCGCGCTTTGTACACATATTTAAAGTCACATACAGGTCGAACGCGATTAATTATTATAACATTATTTTACCTTTTTCCCAACCACCACCACTGCCAGTGCAACCTGGCCGAAACGTCGAGAAAAAATTTAAAATAATGACAAGATTAAACGAACTTACCTGAAGTGAAGTTCAATCTTGATTATATGAAGTATTTTGTCCGGTATATAACTACTACATAGTTATATCCAGGACAAAATACAAATATAATGTTAATTAATCGCGTTCGACCTGTATACTTTAAATAATAGTTTAAACCTGTTATGGAGAATACTAGAAGGCCGGCACATCATATGAATTAGTAGGTATTTAATTTAAATATGATTAACTACTTCTGAATGTTTACATCACCTTTTTACGATCCTTGATGAGCAAAATATTTGGAAAATTACTGTTGTTCAAAACCGTCCGATCACTAAAACCCCTCTAAGCTGCATATTACCAGTTTTCATTTGGATAAATATTCTTAAATAGGAAAGAATTCCCCATCGACTGGTCTTGGAATCATATTTTTATCATTTTTAGTTACCGAGATACAGAGTCGACATACCTCGCTAAGTGCACTATTTTATAACCCTTTTCAATAGTATAAAACCGCAAACCCACATTTGTCTTCTATAACTTATATTAAAGCGCTTAGCAGTTGTTTATCTTCATAGTTTTATCACACGATACATAACTATAACAACGTTACTTGACATAAGCTTCATAAATTCCCATTAAAGCCGTTTAATTGCGTTATTACATTTTATAACATTCACTTTTTTAAATAAAATACTACGCTTAAACACGGCTAAAGTCCTTTAACCGTGTATTTAAAGACTTTCATTGTAATTTCGGTTACAAATACATCACTAAAACCTAGTTACTGCGCTTTACGGTGAATTTATTACTAAAAAATATTCATAATGCCACACTGAAACAGGACAAACCAGCAAAGCTACGCTAAAACCCCGCTAGTTGTAAAAGTATACCTTCCAAAGTTATTGCGCCAGTCCGACAGTCGGCCGAGCGGCTCGCGCGCAGAAGGTTGTGCGAAGGCTGTAGTGACCGGTGAATGAACATTTTCTCCTTAAAATGTTAAGAAACCGAAGACCAGGTAAGTGTTAAATATCTTTTTTAAGGTTTTTTCAAGCACAACTTGCGTTTTGCTAACGTATTATCACACGTTTGCCGCGACAAGTAAATACCTAACTCATAAGTTATTCGATCAAGAGCCCAGTTAAAACTATTGTGTACAAATAAAGCGTAAACAAAAAAGTCAAGAAATTACATTGTACCATCCTATTGCTATGTAGGCATTGCCATAGCCACATACATTTTGTAAGCATTTATTTACCTTAAAATGTTTTAGTACCTATGTAGGTATGGATTACTTGCGCAACATTATATTACCGTCAAGCTGATTTAATAATGCAGTCAAAAATCAAATTAATTAATGTTATTTCTTTTAGGCTTGTTACGAACTTCAGGATACAAATGATAACAGAGATCTGCGAATAAAATGAATACCGAAAAACCGACCACAAGTCATCACACCAGCAGTAAGTTTAGTAAATGTAGAACAGAAGGGGATTGCTCAACTCGATCTTTACCAAGGAACATTCTATCGTTGTGTATTGTTTCAAGAATTTTTGAGATTGATACCTCAGAATTCTTTGCCTAACTTAGCCATGTCGAACGTTTCTGCTTTAATTTTCAATGCTGACGAAAATACATCAATTTTAAAACTCCCTTTTACTGGTCCAAGCTAAAACCGTTGCTGACGATCATCGAATTTGGGTTTATCCTTCGTTGTAACAAAATCGAACAACGTTTACTTCTTTAATCATTCGTAAAATGCTTCTCATCTTGATATAAGGAAAAAGGTTTTTGACTATTCCGTCGCAGACGCATTGAAACTACAAGTGATGACTCGAAAGAAGAAGAACTCTATACCTAGCATGTAAAAATTGTAAAATGACAACATATGTATCATCCAAAATGAAGCTTTATCTTGATTTATCCGCTCCAATTCATACAAACAACAGAGAAACAGACTTAAATTTAACCTAGTTAATACAATTTTAAGCAATGATGCACCTGATTTTACCAGAAATTGTTAACAAAGATCTCTATATTGATTCTAGTTTAAAGAAAAAAAAATGTATGATATATAAGTATTCTGCTGTACCAATTCATTCAGACCCTTCAAATCCAGAAGTTTTACATACAGAAAAGGAGGACTGACCTACACATAAGTACATATAACCATTTATCGATGTAGAACCACCGTCGGTATAGAGCACTACACTCGTAATATTAATATGTATTAATAATACAACTGTCGAAAACCAATCGCACAAAAAAAAAAATTAAGAAGAACGGAATCAAGCGGAAAGAGAGAAAATTATTATGTCAAACAATCCTAAATGTATTTTGAATTTTTGAAGTATGAAATAAATAAAGATTGCTATTTTCACTTGCTTGGCGAATAATAAATGAAATCCGTGTTTCTTTTTGTAAGAACTGCCAATGTCAACCGTTTTTAACCTTATATAACTCGGTAATAAAAACATTATTTTAATAGTGTATTATAGTAATAATACGAATAACTTTGGATATCCAAGAGCGACACCTTTCGCCGTGTCGGTATAGCAAATTGATTTGTTGCAATGTAAAAAGCGAATTTTATTGTTTCATATTAATGTTATGTTAGTTTTCACTTATGTTAGAATATTATATTAAGTTTAAATATGTTAATTTGTAACATAACTTATAACGAGGTTTTTTATGCATGCAAATAAATGGTTATAATATCATACAGTTGTCTTTTATTCATTTAACAAATTGAATTGCTCTTGAAACTTAGTGCAGGTACTGCAGGTAAACGGGACATTGCTAAAATGATAAACTCCTTTTAAAAAGAATGACAATGCTAAAACCTAGTAATCGTCGCTGGTTTGTCATATAGCGGGCTTTTAGATTAGGAATGCATACAAATTATTTCGATGTTAGTAGTCATTGCATAGCTTAAAAACGGTTACAGCATTTTTTTAGAGCATATACGATAGTATAAAATTGTTTAGTGTCTTTGCGGTTATTAAGCTATGTTTTTAGATTATTATGCATTGCTCAGTTACGATTACTATAAACACGTAAATTTACTTTGCCGTTATTAAGCCATGTTTTATGTATTATTCAATCCTAAAAAACGGCTAAAGTATACTTAACCGTGTTTTAACAGTAAAATCATACATATTTTAGGAATTATTTGCATAACTTAAACACAAAATGGCGAATTTCTAATAAATTAAACAATATTTAATTAAATTGATTTTAAATAATGTTAGCGTGAATTTAGTTTTAATTTAAGAATAAAATCTGGACTAAATCGACACATTTCCTAGAGATATGGGTTTTTATGTTTTTTGCCCATATCTCAAAACTATCATTTGTGGGTTAGATGGGTTTTAGTGATAGGACGGCAGAATCTCGTGAAATTGTATAATAAGACTAATTTAGGTAATTAGTGCCAGCAAAGTGGACCTTTGCGGACCGTCTGGCCACCCAGACGTTTAAAACAGGGTGTAATTGGTTTCGTTATATTTTAATTTGTTTTGTAATTAAACCTTTTAAAGTCATAATAAAATTTAAATATTACATTTTGATAATTTTATTAATATTTTATTAACCCAATATATTTTATTAATATTTTTCTTTTAAATCCCTTATTTTAACGATAAAATAACTGAAAGGTGTATTCGGGTTTTAATTATTATACCCGGATTAGACATAGATCGGACCTATCAATATTTTTTGGTAGAAGTCATTTTTTAAATATTTAATGGAAAACGAATACGAATTCTGGCGTAGCCGAGAAGCTGGCAACCTGTCACTGCAAATGTCACAATTTCGTTTTCTTTCAACCTCTTTTTGCCAAGAGTGGCACTGAAACTTGAGTAGTTCATATACTCTGCCTACCATTTTATGGGATACACGAGTGATTGTATAAATGTACAAAAAAAAAGTTAAAGCTTTTTTGCTAAATTTTTCAACATTCACTAGATAACATGCATAACTACATGTTTTTGTAAAAACATGTAGCGTTGTGTATATTTGTATTTATGACATATGCGGTCGTAAATTTTCCCTCATACCAATCTCGCAACAGACACACGTAAATAATATTACTTTTAAAAACATATTTTTCACTGCACAAGAAACATGGAGCGCTGCACAATTTAATCTCACAGCGAGTTTTTGTTATTAAATAAACGGAGGTGCGACCTCTGTTGGCATTTTCCTGTTTATACCCTCACGAAACATTTCATCGCGACTGTGTAGGTCAATTTTGTAGAAGTTGAGACCTAGATTTGTAAAATACACAAGGCAATTTATTAAGTCATCAGATATTTAGATTCAGATATTTGTTCCTGAGTCATGGATGTTTTCTATGTATATAAGTATTTTTATATTATATATTACATATATATCGTTGTCTGAGTACCCACAACACAAGCCTTCTTGAGCTTACCCTGGGCCTCAGCTAATCTGTGTAAGAATGTCCTATAATATTTTATTTTTATTTTTTTTTATGAAGTATTGTGGCATTAGTTTGAAAATTGGATACCTAATTTACGAGTAGGGTATGTTTTTAACAGACCTATTCGAACCGACATTAAATTGATTTCATTTTGGCATTTTAAGTTTTAATTAGCGCCCTCAACAACGAAGGGTAAAATATTATGATCGTAAGTCCGTTTTCAAATTATCCGACCCGATATGGGATGTTGGAAGGATTTCAATGGAAAAAAATCAAGACGTCTGTAATGTATGGGATATCGGTCCCGGTATCGGATAGGATAATGTGAAAATGCACCCATTTTTAACCGACTTCAAAAAAGGAGGAGGTTCTCAATTCGACTGAATGTTTTTTTTTTTTTTTTTTTTTTTTTTTTTTTTTTTTTTTTGTATGTATGTTACTCGATATCTCCGAGAATCGTGGACCGATTTTCAAAATTTTTTTTTTAATCGAACCGGTATAACCCCGAGATGGTCCCATTGGCACCAAGTCAGGGTCTGATGATGGGATCCTGGAGAAATCGAGGGAACTCTTCAAATGTTATAGGCACATGTAATGTTTTTAGTCTATTTTTCAAAGGTACACCAGTATTTACGTCTGATGGTAATAATTTTATGTGGCTGAGCTGATGATGGAAGGTCAACTCCTCAATGGTTAGGAGTTTAAGGATAATTCTTTCACTACTGTACATGTATTCGGACTGATACATATAATATCACTAGGAACCACTAAAAATCAACTGAGCTGATGATGGAAGGTCAACTCCTCAATGGTTAGGAGTTAAAGGATAATTCTTTCACTACTGTACATGTATTCGGACTGATACATATAATATCACTAGGAACCACTAAAAATCAACAAATAAATAAACTTTTTAACAAAAAATAAAACCGCCTTCAAAAATAAGCGCGTTACAAAACACGGAGAAACTAAAAAGCCAAAAATAATAAACCTTTCAATTCAGATTTCTTATCGTATTGCAATAAGCTAAACATCCAAATTATAAACAAATCAATTATTTTTGGAGTCGGTACCAGCCTGTGTATGGTTGGGTGGGGCAAACAGGCAATAGCAAGGCGACGAACAGGTCTGGTACCGACTACAAAAATAATTGATTTGTTTATAATTTGGATGTTTAGCTTATTGCAATACGATAAGAAATCTGAATTGAAAGGTTTATTATTTTTGGCTTTTTAGTTTCTCCGTGTTTTGTAACGCGCTTATTTTTGAAGGCGGTTTTATTTTTTGTTAAAAAGTTTTGAAGCAATAAAAAACTACTTAGCGACTCAGAACATTCTTGATAACTCTACTTTAATACTTCCATCGTGGGTAAAAAGGTTTTATAGCAAAGATTATATCGTCACTACTTTTAAAAAATCTCGTATCTCACGCTGTTCCTCAAAGTTAAAACGCAGTAAGTCTATATGCATTCCATACATACTACAATTTTCTTTTCATTGACAGACGAAGATACAAGTTTTTTTAAAGTAGTGACGATATGCAATTTAAAAACGAAAGCGGAATACACCGCAGCAGCAGCTTATATGGGATTGTGGTAGTTGTGAACGAACCCCAGTTCTGTTATGGGTCAAAGTCGTGGCTGTTAAACTAGAACGTAGTACTTGACAGAGTTAGATGTTTTAGAAAAATGAAATGGGAGCTTTTTATTTCTCTAGAGTTAGTTTTCACTTGACTTCAGAACAAAGTTTTTAATTAGACTTTTTTTCCTGTGGTTTGAAAGTGGTTTATAAATCTAGTGAATTTTTTGCTCGGATTTCTTGGAAATTAATGTTCAATATTACTTAGGTAATATGCTTTAATTTATGAAACTCAGTTTGGCAGCCTTCCGAGTTGAGTTTAGCTTTTAATTTGAAATCAATATCAAATACCAAATATCTCTGTTTTGCATAAAATATGGTATACAAGGTGGATTTAACATAATTTAGGACATCATATGACTAAAAGAAAACAAGTTCTAAAAGACAATCCCAAACTCACAAGCTGCACCATGATTGGACAGCTGTAATGTTGATGTATGCAATTTTGTTTTAAAGTTCTATTATAGTATCGCTGAGATGATCTGTTATGAACGAGGAAACCATATAAACTATGTAATTGAACAATGCAACCGATTTTTTAAAATCTTGTATCAAAAAAAGTGGTAAAAAGAAATAATGGCGATGTCAATCAAAGAACAGGACACGTGCTATGTTCTGACAGTCGACAGAAAGCTGGATTGACAATCGCATCGTTTGCACTGTAACAAACGTGGCACTGTGTGCATTGCACAGCCGTGGCATGGTTGGACGTTTGTTGATGTATGCAATTCTGTTTGGGTCGGATTGTTTATTCCTGCATTTGTATTTACGAAAATGGTTCCATTACTATCCTAAACCTATCTTTCGTCATTACTATCATATTCCTATTAATGTCCTAAACGACAAGGGATATATCCGTTAAAACAGTTTTTCGGAAGAGGCTTTTAATTTCACTTTATTATTCCTTGTGGACATTACAAGTAGTTTACACAATATTCACTATGTGTAAACTATTTTCAATATCAACACCACTAGATTTATAGAATTTCTCTCTAACAATATTAACGCATGTACAAAATATTGTCAGGCCCTGGAGTGGTATGCAGTTTTGCATAGTGTGGAAATTTGAAGTAAGAAAAATTATAATAAAAGTCATTGAATTTGAATCCACATTTTATCATTTATTCAAATTCGATCATATTCTTTTGAAGTTGTTCTGACATTCTTACGCTTTAACTTTGACGACGAAAGACTCACTGCCAACAATCTCCACTGCAGATGCGTTTAGCATGTCCCTGCAAAACATATTTTATGCTGTGAACTATCTCTAAAAGAAACAATACTAAATAAAAGAGTTGAATGTACAATATAAATAGTAATAATATTGGCCCAATTCCACTAACAGTACCTAAGACATAATTGATATAAAAGAACAGGTCTCCACGGAAGACCAGCGTCAAAATACCTGGTAGGTAACTTGACATAATTCTGAGGAGAGACCTTTTAAATAAAAGTGTATCAATATGTATAAAGAATCTTGAAAACGTCCCGTATAACTATTTTCTTCTTTGATGGTTATAAAAAATATCATATTCCAGTCTCTTATCTATTGTTACTTATTTACAGTGCTGCTACAGGCTATTTTTAAAGGCCATTGCTCCAACTAGCACTCTATTTAAATATTGATATCACTTTTAGGCATTAAGTGTTCAACGAATCCGTTGAAATGATTTAAAACATTGATTGAAAACGGCTTTTAAAATATTTACATAAGACTTACCCATTATTCTTAGGTGATTGGATACTCGTAAGGACAACCTCCAATTCTCCGTTAACATTCTCGAAGTAGCTTAAGTCAATAGTGTAAGATTCGTCTCTAAAGTTGACAAGGATCACGTAGTTCTCACCATTGTACCACCTGTTGAGATAGTTAGAGATAAAGTACTTGTGATAAATGAAATAACTGCTAACTTAGTTTGTCAATGTCGAGCTTAGTGCATATCAAAAGATGTTGCTTTGGAATTGATAATAATCACCAACCGATAGCTTAAGAAGTATCTTATATACTATACCTAGTTTGTGGCTGACGACTCCTTGAAATAAATTTTTCAGAAGTCAGACTCCTGTACTTGTAACTGATCAAAAAAATAATAAAAAAAAACGAAAATCATAATACTACTTTTAGAAGAGAACCTTACCTTCGGAATGCAAAGACGTCACCATTTAGAGCGACTGATTCATATCTGCCATATCTGAAAGCGGGCTCAGAGCGAAGTTGAGCCAACGCCTTGTAAACGTTCAAATGTGACCTCTCGACATCACGCTGCACTTCAACATTCAAGTTTTCGTAGCCCTCAGCAACAGGCAGCCAAGTTTTGTCTGCCGTCGAAAATCCTACAGAAAGATATGATTAGGTACATGTAAAAAAACAAATTCTATTTTTATTTTATCACAAGATAGGCTCGACATAGATACCAAGATTACAAAAGCGTTAGCGATACAAAATATCTGTCTCAATATGTTTGTTTTGTCTGTCGTTTAAACTTATGTCTACAACATACCAGCATTTTTCTCAGAGCTCCATTGGAAAGGCGTCCTTTCGGGGTCTCTGGATGCTTGCCAGTAGTTGATGGGATCATCAGTGTTGCATCCACTTGGATCAACTGTATCTTCCCAGCTAACGTAACCGTCAACCATTCCAATTTCCTCACCCTGTTAGTACAATATAAAAATAGAATAATGAAATTTTCATCGTATTTTTATAAAAACCATTACTATCTTCAAAAATATTGTTCAGTCTTACCATATAAGTCACAGCAACGCCTGGCAATAGAAGAACAAGCATGTTCATTCCATCTACTATCTTTGGGCTGTATCTAGAAGCAACTCTATTATTGTCGTGATTACCAGTCTGAAATCAAATATCATTATTTTCTTCCATTTGACACTATTTTTATTGACAACTTTAAGAACATACATAATTGTAAAACTTACCACCCAGTTCGCTAACTTGTCAAGTGGTTTAAAGGTCAAAAATTTGTCTACAGCATACTTGATCTCTGCAGCCGTAGATTCACCATTCACGTCAGAAATTAGCGCAAAATTAAATGGCATATGCGCTCCAATACGGTCACCTTCACCAAAGTACTTCATGGTTTTCTGAGGACTTGCGTAGATTTCAACCATCATTACTCTGGAAAAATCATCTTTAGCCTTATATTCTTCATAAACATCACGCCACTGGTAAACCATGTCGTACGTTTCTTGTTGGTCTGTTGTATATATGTGATTTAAGTAACCGTAATTTAACGGGTCATCTAAATTGTTTCCTGAAATAGGTTCATCAGGGTATTTGCCACCAAAGTCTTCTTTGTCTACTTCAAAAAGATGCGCGATAGCGTCAATTCTGAAGCCAGCAACGCCTTTGTCGAACCAGAAGCGAATGACATTTTTCATCTCCTCGACAACATCAGGGTTGCGGTAGTTGAAATCTGGCTGACCGATGACAAACTGGTGAAGGTAGTATTTTCCTACCTCCTCCCTGTACTCCCAGGCACTCTTACGGAAGACACTAAGCTAAAAAAACAATACAGTCAACATTAGATGAAAAAATTTGAGCAATAAACTAATAAGAAACCTAAAATTGTAGGTACCCAATTGTTCGGCGGCTGCATATCTCCATTTTCATCAACTACTCCGTCCTCCCAAACAAAGTAATCATAATATTTCTCATCGCCCTGAAGGGCTTTATCAAACCATTCGCTTTCGTTACTACCATGATTTGGTACCAAATCCAAAATAATTTTAATATCTGTAAAAAATGTTATGGTGTTAAACTTGTTTTCTACGTGAAGCACCAGACACAATTGATAAATTTTATAAAGTTTGTGATTGAATACCTAATTCATTCGCCTTAGCGATCAGCCTTTCAAAATCTTCCATGGTTCCATACTCATGATGAACGTCATAAAAGTCAGCGATATCATAACCAAAATCATACATGGGTGATGAGAACATAGGAGACAACCAAGTTGCACCGACACCAATTTCCTTCAAATATTCCAGTTTAGAAGTAATTCCTGAAAAAAATATTTCAAAATCAAATAGTCAAAATCTCAAAAAAAAAATGAATTTATCAGTCGACCGCGTTAGCGAAATGACCTTGAAACGTTTGATAGGAATTGTAGAACAGGGGTCCAGACTAACATACGGGAGGGTTTTGCGCAGAAGTAAAATACTCTGGACTCATGTATATAAATTCTTTCTTAATGTCATTTCACTAAGTAGATGAAAGATAACGAATTATAAACCCGTTTATTTTGAATCGCGGAGGATTAGAAACACTATCAAAATTAAAAAAAAGAAAAAATGCACTTACCATTTAGATCCCCAATGCCATCCCCGTCACTATCCATGAAGGATCTCGGATAGATCTGGTAGAAGATGGTCGTCTCCCACCATTCTTTCTCCGTTTCTGAGTTCCCTTGAACTAGAACTAGGAGTAAAGGCAAGAGATACACCGACTTCATCTCGGCTTTAATCTCTTTTAACTCTGTTAGTCCCAATAAGTACACACGTTATATACTCTTTCGATATCTGCTTCGTACAGATAAAGATTATTTTTAAGAGATTATTGAAACTGTCACGACCTGCAGCTATGGGATTAGGTAGATGTTTAGAATTTTTATCACGCAGTTGAATATTTAGTAGATTTTTACACTGCAGATAAAAATAAGATTGTATCACAACTGCAACTTACTAGGTAGGTTTTTCTGTCAAATTTATTATTGCGAATAATTAGGTACTTATTTTATTTTATTTATTCAAACTTTATTGAACAATATAACAAATAAAGTACAAATAGTGGACGTAATGCCTAAAGACATTCTCAACAATAAATAATACATAATTTCCATAATTATATTCTTGCTCGTTCATATCTTACCATACTTAAAACAATTTCCTTATACAAATATACACTTTTTACACTGAAAGATTTGTTGCACTTCGTAAAGTAATTTCAAACTACTAATTGTTAGCATTTGAATACAGATAAACTAGTAAATATACGAAGCACAGTGATACAATGCTTAGACTCTTCAGTTCTGTAGCTCCACTGGTTTTTGCCTTCCACACCACAGCTTCATACCCGTCTATTGGGACCGAAGAAGCGGAGAAAACCTCTCTGAAATTATTAAAAAAAAAAAACATTATAGACGATCAACCAAATCTTGTCACTAAAAAAAGGTGGCCAATTGTCTTCAAGCGCGTGCCTTTCTAAACTTTAACATTGGTGGAGTCATTAACGAGCCATAACACTTAAAAATTGATTGAAAAGGGATGGGCGTAGGTTTAATTCCCATAGAAAATTTGAAAATCGCGCCATTATTTAGTGGCCAGATTTGGTTGACCGACTAAAGATTGGATGAGATTTTACATGTACATGTAGACCCAAAAATAGGTTGTTTTTTTTTCTACAAAGGTTATTTTGTAAATTGTAAAAGTCATGTAGGTATTTAAGTCAAATACATATCGTCACTACTTTGAAAAAATCTCGTATCTCATGCTTCTCCTCAAAGTTAAAACGCAGTAAGTCTACATATATTACGCATTCCACACGTACTTACTACAATTTTCTTTTCATTGTCAGACGAAGATACAAGTTTTTTTTAAAGTAGTGACGATATCCTAAGTGTGTAGCTTAACTTCAAAACTGGGTAAATCCATGGGACATGGGACCTTAAAGCAGAATGGATTTACCCAGGGTTGAAGTTAAGCGACACAAATATCTTTGTCGAAAATGTCGATATGAATTTGTAAACCAACCTGTAGAATTTTTTTTGTGAAGTTATCTTATTGCCAGACATCGGATTCCTTGGGGCGAAACTTCTTGACAGCTAGGGACTTCCTATATCGATAAACTCATTTATACTACCCTAGCTGTCAAGAAATTTCGCCCCACGGAATCCGATGTCTGCTTATTGCCTTGCTATTTAGATGTCCTAGAAGTATCTAAGTAGGTAATTATAGATAATTTGTCGATATATGACTTATGAAATAAGTACCGTGGCAGAGAAAATTGTTATCATCTTAAGCACAAACATTAATAACACTTATAATAAAAACGCTCAGAACAACAGATAGCTATAATAGTTCTTATAGCATTTTGATTGTCTACTGTATTAAGTGACCTTGTATTAAGTGATGAGTTGTTATGATTATTTATGTTTACATGGTTTTACGTGTATCTACATAATAATATGTTATGTAGGTACAATATCTAATAACTTGCTTATCCATACTAATATTATAAATGGGAAAGTGTGTGTGAGACTTTTGTTTGTCCGTCTTTCACGGTAAAACGGAGCGCCGAATTGGCGTGATTTTTTTAGTGGAGATAGTTGAAAGGATGGAGTGACATAGGCTACTTTTTAACCCCCGGCGCAAAAACGACGGGGTGTTATAAGTTTGACTTGTCTGTCTGTGTGTATGTCTGTCTGTCTGTCTGTCTGTGTGTATGTCTGTCTCTGGCACCGTAGCTCCCGAACGGATGAACCGATTTCGATTTTTTTTTTGTTTGAAATCTGAGTTAGTCGGGAGTGTTCTTAGCCATGTTTTATGAAAATCGGTCCACTATGTCGCGGTCGAGGGTTTTCTCAAAATTTTTATTTTGTGGTTAGGTTATTGTCTCCTTTTAACGCGAGCGAAGCCGCGGGCAAAAGCTAGCATTGGTACATTTGCTGATCTGTAATAATGAATATAATTCAAATACATGAACATTTCGGTTTGTTGTTAGGTGAACGTTTAAATTAGCCCGCAAACATTTATAAAGGCACTCACAGAATAGCAAGTCGCTGAACGATACCAGCATCTCAGTTACGCGCCACTGTTTTCTTTTGCGATTAACTGTCAATCAAAAGTCGTCCGTACTGATAATTCGACCCCTTAAAACGATCTAATTTGTGAATCATAGCTAAACGAAAATATACACAAACAAAATACCAACCCTTCATTCTTCTTGGAGTCCACGCTCCTGATCACAACTGTGACGTCACCCTCGACGTTTTCAAAGTATGTCAGGTTCACGTCGTGAGCCGTGTCTCGCATGTTCACTACCACAAGGTAAACTTCTCCGTTGTACCACCTGTAAACATCATTAGCAACTTACTGGTCACCATGCTATACCAACCAATCGATATCGACCTTTATAGTCTTGCCCTAGAATTTCTTAGGACCAATAGGTCGAGAATAAGTTAGGACTTTTTGATGTATACATTTATTAGTGTCTAGGTTTGTGTGGATAAATCTAATCCAATTATAAAATGATGTAAGAGCATTGTGATGGTAAATGTGAGTCAGGTTACTAATTAATAAATTGATTTCAAATTAGTATTGTATAAAGCAAAACTTAGTATTTCTCTCAACAAACTTTAATTGCAATAAATAACATACTCTTTTGGCCAATATTAAGTGGTAATAGATTTACGATAGTAACCAGAAGAAATAAATAATGAAGGGTAGGTATTAACAAAGTGATGACATGTTTACAAAATATTAGATATATTTAAATTACCTAGATATACCAATAAATCTGTGACAAAGACACAATTAAATACGCTTGCTAGTATTCTAACCCGAGAAATAAAAAAATAAGTACTTAGGTACCATCTAATCTTTTCATCATCATCCTCATAATCTTTTAATCATTTGTTTTGTCTCCACTGTATCTTTTGCTGAGGGGTGCCAATAAAGAGTATTATATCTATATATCTATCTATCCTCCTTGCGTTATCCCGGCATTTGCCACGGTTCATGGGAGCCTGGGGTCCGCTTTGAAAACTAATCCCTACTTTACAGTCTAATCTTTTAAAGAAGAAAAATTATAAGTAACAGATACGATCATCCAATTTGAACTTTAGGCCACTCTCGAACCCCGTCTTATTGACATCGTGTTTTATTTGTCATAGAAGTCACTTTGAGGTTTATTAAGAAGAGGGTCTACAGGGGCCTAAGATTCTAATTTATAGTGTCGACATATTCGAAATGGTTACCTTTTAAAAGCGAAGACATCTTCGTTCAAAGCAAGCGACTCGAAGCGTCCAAGTCTGAACACTTTGTCCAGGCGCAAATTTGCTAAAGCCTGGTAGTTCTTCAAATGTGACCTCGTGGCTGCTTTTTGGGCTTCCACATTTAATGTCCTGTAGTTACTGGCTACTGGCAACCAAGTCGTGGAAGCATTTGAAAAACCTGATTGAAACAATTTTGGGTTATGTAAAATACACAATAACAGTTTTGAAAGAATTTACTTAAAATCGCTAAAACCTGACCTCCGAGGTTTGAAGGACAGTATTTTCCTCTTGGTCTTGGAGCAGACTGACTAAAGTTGACATCAACGTTTTGTCATCGCCTCTTTTGCATAATATTGGAGTTAAAATCGTGAAATAAAAAATCTGTGATTTGAAAGAAATCAATTGACGGGTGAAATTGAAATTTGAAAGGTGTCCAAAAATGTTTATAAGAGCTGACTACTTAAGAATGCACAGAATTCTGGACATGCAGAAGATTAACTTAGTCAACTACATAATATGACACAGATTCTAAAAGTCTACGTTAATAAGTGTTTTCCCAAGATATCATAATCAATCACTTACCAGCATTTGCCTGAGAATTCCATTGCATAGGAGTTCTTTCAGGGTCTCTGGAATATCTTTGGTAGTTGTCAGCATCAGTGTTACATCCAGCAGGATCAACTGTTTGTTCCCAAGTGACTTCACCATCCAAGAGACCAATTTCTTCACCCTGCGTATTATAAAAATGGTTTTATTTATTTCCTTTATTGCTGATCTAAAAAATTTTTGCCGGTAACTTACCAGCCTTTAAGATGGATGATCATGAAGGTTTGGAGGTCATATTATTGGTCCGGATATACCTAAGCAGGCGAGTATTCATTCCAAAGTTTAGCTGTGAGAGGCAGGAAGTTACTACGCATAGAAGATTCGCATAGTTGAGGACTGCTAGGCATCTAAGTGATGAAGATGAAAATTTTGTCGCGTAGGGCGATGGCGGAAAGAAGCGGTAATGATTATAATAATAATTCCTCGAATAATTCCTCGTCACACACCCCATTACACATTATGTAAAGTGTTTATGAGAATATTACTACTACTTGTTAAAAATCTTACCATATAAGTAATTCCTACACCAGGGAGAAGCAACACAATCATGTTTATACCATCGACTAATGTGGCGCCATATCTCGAAGCCATCCGATGGTTGTCATGATTGCCCACCTATAATTTCAAAATAGTCTGTTATGTATTTTGTACCTTTCTGTGACAAATGGGTCCAAGTTCAAATACAATTAGTTCATCTGAAATTTCTACAAAAGTTATTCCTTGTCACAGGGGCAGCTTATGGATCCTTTAGAAGGCGAACGCAACTGTAAGATCCATTAATTCTACTTCAATTCAATGTAGGTATTGCATTAAAGAAGGTTTCTTTGATCATAGAGAATGAGACCTCGTCTATTTTTTACAAAAGGCAAAAGTTTTTTAAATTGAACCTTACCACCCAGTTTGCATCTTTATCCAAAGGCTTATATGTTAAAAACTTATCAACAGCCCTTTTAATATCAGGAGCGGACGACGCTGCATTAACATCAGTAATAAGATCAAAATTAAACGGCATCTGTGCACCGTTTCTTCCTCCAACACCAAAATATTTGACCACATCTTGAATACTAGCATATACTTCGGTCATCATTGTCCTTGACATCCCATCTTTGGCTTTAAACTCATCGAGAATATCTCTCCAATCATAGATTATATAGTAAGTTTCATTTTGGTTCTTAGTATAAATGTGGTTCAACGAATCATGGTCGTCTAAAGCCACACCCACGGCTCCTGATAAGGGTTCATCAGGATACTTGCCACCATATTTTTCTTTATCAACTTCGAATAAAGTGTTGGCTGCATCTACTCTGAATCCAGCCACTCCTTTTCCTAGCCAGTGACGGACAACATTCTGCAACATAATGATACAATGCAATTTGAACTGTATAATACAATAGCTCTTTAAGTTACAGCGGGGCGAATCTCGACTGGGGGACAATTGTAACTAATCCATTTTCTCCATTATTACACTATGATGTTGAGTTCACTGAACACGCCTACCATATAATATAACCGGTGGACACTATTTAATAATTCAAACATTGTAAAACATGGAAAAAATAGACCAGTTACATTTGTCCCCCAGTCGATATTTGCCCCGCTGTTGTTGTTGTTGTAGTTCTAAGGAACCCCAGAGGTGCAAAATCCCCGCTGTACCTTACTTTAAATATTTACTTTCACAAGATATTCATGTGTGACACTTTTTGTTTCAGGTAAGGAGATATGGCATCTTATATATATTATGCTCCGCTGGAAGTATTCCTTTTGTACTTGTAAGCACCTACAATTTTTTCCAAAGAATCGAAAAAGTTAGGATGAGTGCAAGTTAACGACTAAACATTAATACTTAGGCAATTCGTGGTAGAAACATAATATTTAATTGGTATTCATGCGTCCTTGTTCACTCATTGTAGGTAGAGGTAATATACCTAATCATAGCATTTTTCATGAAAAATATTTTAAATACTTACATTCATCTCGGCAACCAGTTCAGGGTTTCGATAGTTAAGATCTGGCTGACCGACAACGAACTGATGTAAATAGTATTTTCCCGTTTCTGATCTATACTCCCAGGCGCTGCCGTGAAAATGGCTGAGCTGAAAAAAAAATACAATTATCAGGTTAATATAATAAACTGATATTGCATATGATCGCTTACCATCCAGACGACCTGTCTGCTCGTTTGCCTCCTATCCCATAAAAAAAAAACTATCAGCTTGGTCACGTTATACTATAGTTTTTTTTCTGCAAATTAAATAGTTACTGCGAATTTTTGGTATTTTCGTAGCACCTACAGTCATACCGCTAACTTTAGTATTTGCATCAGTGACTTTTAAGCTTAGCCTCTTTACGTTGTGCATTTGAATTATATTCTGAGTTTTTTAAGTAATCTTAATTTCTTACCCAATTATTCGGAGGTTGTCGATTTCCATTCTCATCAGTCACACCATCTTCCCATACAAAATAATTGTAGTATTTCGAATCACCCTCCAGTGCTTTTTTGAACCATTCACTTTCATTGGATGAATGGTTAGGCACTAGATCTAATACCACTTTTATTCCTGTGAAAATAATACAATGCAATTAATTATTTTCGACGCTTAAATTCATATTTTAATAATTACCACTTAATATTATTCATATCATACATTTATTAAAATACGCTTCAAGAACTCTGGAAATGTAATCTAAGAAAATTTTATCAAAATATGAACTAACTGAAAGTACCAGTACTTGACAGTGTCTCAGTAAGTAGATGTCACTTTCAATCCAATGTAACTGAAAAATGTCATCTATTGGGCATTAGCGTGTCGAGCACTGGTACTTATACCTTAAGGTTCGAAACTTTTTTGTACGTAGGGTCGACTACAAAGAGATGTATCCATTTTTTCACCTTATTACAATGCAATAAGGTGACAAAGTGTTATATATCTCTTTGTAGCCGACTGTACATGCCTATTACGTAAGGGTCAAACCACAAAAATCAATTATACTATTCTGCCGTCCTAAGGTAAAAGGCAGCTATTCGACATTTTGCCGAAATTGAGTTATTGTGATAATAGGGAATGCAGAACCGGTGCCAGTCCCAGAACCGGGACTGAGATTTCCGGTACTGGGAAAGAACCGGGAAATCCCGGTTCTTCGGTACTTTTCGGTACTGAGGGTTTACTAGTACATTTGTTGTAAAATTATGAATAAAACATAAAATGGAAGTCGTCGATAAGTTTTGCTACCTTAGGTCGACCGTATCCAACAATCTCTCGCTTGATGCAGAGATTGTTGGATACGTATTGGCCTGATTGGCCAAGCGGCGACCATGCTCGGGAGGCTACGTTCAAGAGTATGGTGTAACAAACATCTCATTATGTTTTATTATTATTAAGAGCCTGCGATGTCCCACTGCTGGGCAAAGCCCTCCCCCCGCTTTTTCCATTC